>NC_056748.1:673746442-673968942 GCF_019279795.1 Protopterus annectens | reverse complement strand
AAAGGAGTTTCCCATTGAAAATGTAGCCAAGCAACAAGGCAAAATAAGTGCCATTGCCTCAACAGCTGCAGGATTGCATAAACATCTGAACATTTTAAGATATGAAGGAGTCAAATGGACATGCTATTAAAATGCATGCCTTTATTTTATTTATTTATTTATTTATTTATTTAACATTTGTTTACCAGGAAAGTCCGACTTGGAACAAAGTCAATTTTCAGCGGAGGCCTCGTGAAAAATGCTCCAGACGTATGTCTTTGTAACATGGGAGGAAACCGGAGCACTCATAGGAAACCCACATGAATGCAAGGAGGACATGCAGACTCTGCACAGAAGGTACCCTAGCTGACAATCAAACCAGAGAGCATCTTGCTGTGAAGTGGCAATGCTACTGCTGCACCACCGGGCTGTCCAAAGTTTACATATAAGAATACATTTTTTTTTGTCTACAAGACAATTTTCTAAAGCACCTTTGCTAATTAATGCAACACAATTTCACTTTCTGCTGTAAATGAGGACAACATACAAATTAATGTCTTAATAGCTTAGTTGGAAGAGCTGACGTCTTTATAAAAACAAGTTATGCAAAATACTTCACTGAAAACACTATACAAGTTCCTTGTCTTTGAGACTAACTAGACTTGTGTCTTGTTTTAAGCAACGTGGTTGCTGGCACTGAATGGACTATAACAATGATTAAAATGTGTGATAATTCCTTTTTATCTTATCAATCTGCAGATGCTGTTTCAATTCAACATATTTCCATTCTTTTTTCTTTAGGTCTTTTTAACTATGCTGCCAGATGACCATTTGCTGCCTCATTATTAACATCAGTCTGCTAGCCATAGTGGTTTTCTTGTTTGCTCAAACCCTCATTTCACCAGCAGCAGCCTTGGGTCTGCAGAACTCCCACAGTACTGGTCACAATGTTATGTGCCCTTCAGTGCCTGCTTGCATTCCTGAGTTGCAGTACATACTTCATTTCAGAAGATCTTGTCTCGGTTTACTTTAAAACATTATTCTTCAGACTGTTCTTTGAGTATTTTTTTTTTTATTTGTATTAAAAGAGACATTAACAACCTCAGTCATGAAGAAGCCATCCCTGGATATGCTAACTCTCTGTAGAATTACTATCCTGAGTTGAACCACTCATTTACTGGAGAATTATACAGCAGATAATCTATATGCATTTACATTCACATTTCAACATCACAGAGTTTACCAGATCCCCAACAGTCTGGCTTTGAATAAAAGCACAGTATGGAAACTACCCTCATTATAGTAGCTAGTGTACTCCTGATAAATATGTCTAAATACTCCTCCTTGGCCCTACTTGATATTTTGGCAGTTTGTAACACTGTGGACCACTGGATCCTCAATGAGTGCCTGAGGATGCACTGTTGGTTATCAGGTACTGTCCTTGAGTGGTCGGCTTCTTACCACTCTTGATGAAGCAAGTGTATAGTGTTTGATTTAAATTCTTCATGACCCCATTCACTATAATGTGATGTGTCATAGGGATAAATTTGGGTCCCCTCTATTTCAACATGTATAATGTTTCCACTTAGAGAGTTCATGGAAAGGAGAGGCATTTCATTTCACTTTCATGCTGATAATATTGAACAGGATCACTTCATTTCTCTACAGATCAAGCCAGGCTATTATTCTTTGGAAGACTACATTGATCCATTTATTAGCTATATTCCAACAATTACCTAACACTTTACAAGGCTAAAAGCAAAGCTGCATGTTATCATTTATCCAGCTCAAATTTCTATGCTCTTCCTGTTGAATATATACATGGACAATCAATTATTTAAATGTTCTTTTTGGTCAGAGACAAACAGTGAAGAATCAGGTGGTATTGTCTTCAGGACACAATATTTCTATCTGAAGGACAAATTCTGTATACTTCCTTTGGACCTGGGGTCAGGGATTCATAGTCTTGTTATTGTCCCATTTAAAATACCGCATTATACAATATCTTGAGATTTCTGATGGTGATCTAGCTAAAATAAATTGGTTACAAAACTACATGCCCATATTATTGATTTGCACTCCTCCATTTTGTCAAATTATTATATATACTGTATGTTGCATGACTTTTGTGGGGTGTATGTTGTAGGCAGATATACATTGAAGATTCTTATCCTCTCCTTCAATGCCTTACATGATCTGTGGTCTGTTTGAAAAAGCCGCTGGGTCACTATGCTCCAAACAAGCAGCTCAGGTAATCAGGTGAATGTCTGCTGATCATTTTAAAGGTTTCTTTAAACCTTTGGTGGGATCCCTTTTAGTTGCTTTGTGGAAGTTCTTTGGATTAAGCTGCATTCCGTGATTTAAACATGACAAGACATATCTTCTTTAGAAGGTTAATTTGCTACCATCTGTTTAGAATAGTCTACTCCCCTCCTCATAAGGACATTGATCTTTTTTTTAAGATTTTTAAACTTTTAATAGAAAATGAATTTGTGTTTTAATATTATTTGATATGCCTATTATGTAAGAAGTATAGTGCAGTTAACTTCTCATTGTGATTGATTGATTTTCTTTCAATGTTTAGGCTTAAGAATTTTAATAATTTTAATATTTTAAATAAATATATAAATGCATGGGAGTCTTTGTTCTTATTACTTTTATTACCACTTGTTGGTACACTCTGTCTGTACTAGGAGTCCATCCTGCTGCAAACTAAACTTTCAGTCCGTTCACCCTGGAGTTTTGAGCCAGTGAAGGCTGCTCATTATCATCCCTCTCACCCTGATCCTCCCATATCCTATGTAATATGCCAATCAAGCTTGAGTCCTCCTGGCAGTAGCCAATAAACTGTTAGGTAAATGGCCCATGTTTGATAAATATGTATGTATACATTATATGTATATATATAGATAGATATATGTGTGTGTGTGTGTGTGTGTGTGTGTGTGTGTGTGTGTGTGTGTGTGTGTGTGTGTGTGTGTGTGTGTATGTATATATAGGGGTCCCCTACACATCACCGAATCACCACTTACCAGAAACACACATGAAAAAGCCAAGAACACCGACAGCTTGGAACACCGACTCGGAACTAACAGTAAGTAACTGCTCAGCCAGCATGTTGACCTTTGCCCCTTACCTCCACTGCAGTGCGATGTGGGGGGGTGCAGTCCCCCACATGTGGGGTGTAGGGGGGTTATGACCCCACGTGTTGCCTATTGTTCCAGTTTACTGTTCTTCCTGGTTGGCCAACAGCTTACTTAGTTCCGAGTCAGTGTTCCAAGCGATCGGTGATTGTTGATGTTGGTATTCTCGGCTCATTCATGTAGGTTTCAGGTAAGTGGTGGATTGGTGATGTGTAGGAGATCCATATATATATATATATATATATATATATATATATATATATATATATATATATATATATATATATATATAAATATATATATATATATATATATATATATATATATATATATTCATATATATATATATATATATATATATATATGTACTTATATATATTCATATATATATATATATATATATATATATATATACATCAAAACAGCTACAGTTAACTTTGAGTATGTGTCTACCTGTTTGAGCCAATATTCATTTTCCCCTGGAGAGCACACTGCTTTGGTTGTAAGCAGCCCCCCCCCACCACACACACACACACACACACACACACACACACACACACACACACACACACACACACAAACACACATCTTCCACTTTCTCTTTTTCCCTTCTGTTAGCAAATAGTATCCATAACTGATCAATACTGTGTGTTTGTAAATTTAAACTATGACCACAGTAGCCTACTGATACAAGGTTATCCTGTTTTTCCACCTGAGAAATTAAGAAATGACTTACAGTTTCAGAGCAGTCCTTGGTCAATTGTGATTGTTTCTTAACACAAACTTGTCTTTGCTTTGTGATTGTTTCCAGCCCCGCATATGAGCAACTAACAGGGTATCTATCCGCTGCGCTCCCCACCCTGCCCCCTATTCCCTCCCGCCCCTGGTGGTCCCACCTTTATTGCACTCAAACCCCTCTCATCTTTCTAATAGCCAACCACAGCACTAACCCAACACTACCTCCTCCATCTTCCCACTACTATCACACCTCCTCAACTAACATGTACAAGCATACCTTTCCTATGCTCACTGCATGCACTCTCCTTGCATATCTTACATCCTACCAAAGCTCCATCATTCCCCCACTCAACCACTATCACTGTACTACTACTCACACCACCACTCATGTCTCACCCATACTCAGCTCCCCTCCCACCAGCTCAAGAACCATCCCTATGCACCCCCCACATATTCTACCAACTATATTACTCAAACATAAAGCATCCCTACAACTTAACATAGTAACCCTCCCACCATACCTATTACCCACAGAGCACAATCATAAAGTTTCCCTTATAAACACACACATTCAAAAACTAAGAAAACTAATAATCTCATGCTTATCAAAACTAGCCCTAAGTGGAGACATCCACCCCAACCCTGGCCCTACCATCTCCAACCCCAATCTTCATAATCAGACTAGAAACCACAACTTCTCCCATATTATAGCCAATAGAAAACCAAATGACTTCCTTCTACTATGCCTAAATATTAGAAGTATATCCAACAAAGTCCATGAACTCCATGCCACCATAGACTTGTACTCCCCAGATATAGTCATCCTGACAGAAACCTGGCTAAAACCTCACATTACCAGTGAGCAAATATTCCCTACAGGTTATGGCATACTAAGAGTAGACCGGCTAAACAAAAAAGGAGGTGGTGTAGCTATAATATGTAAACAGCATCTAAACATCCAGATCTTAAAATCATCAGCACCACAAATAGGCAATGAAGAAATAATATATACCAACCTCAAAATTAACCAAAACAAAACCATCAACATAATTGGATGCTACTTCCCACCTGGCCAAAACATCCCTCCCCTAGAATACCTACTCAGCTGGTCTACCCACCATCTCCCCCAAGAAACTATCATCTTAGGTGATTTCAATATTGACTGGCAATCCTGTTCTGGCAACAATCCAACCCATCATGTACACCTTCATGGCTTCACTCAATTAGTCCAGTCACCAACCAGGATAAATAAAAACTCCACCAAGCACACTACCCTGGATTGGATACTAGTCAGTAAGAGCCCCCAGTCATATATAACAGGCTGCTTATCAGATAGCCTCAGTGATCACTCCCCAACATTCCTACTCAAAAAATACCTATACCAAGCTAAACCTGTCATCTACCGTCAAATACGTAAAAAAATAAACTTTAACCCACTCACATTCATCTCATCCCTCAAAGAATGTAACTGGCATCCTCTAAAGTACCTCAGTCTAGATGATGCAGTTGAATTTTTAATACTACCTTCCTGAACATCCTTAATTACCATGCCCCCATAAGATTCTCCAGAACCAAAGCACAACCCTCCCCATGGCTACAGAAAACCACTAAGTCAGAAATGAAAAACAGGGATAAAGCCTGGGAGCACTGGCAAAACCAAAACCCCTCAGCTAGACAGAAATTCCTAGAACTACGCAATAGAGTCAAAAAGCTAATAAAACAGGACAAATCCCAATACTACCAGTCTGCCCTAGACTCCTCACAACACAGCCCCAAACAATTCTGGTCCACCATAAACTCCATCCTCCACCCAGGTAAAGTCAGTACCCCTCCTCCTAACATCCCCCACTCCTCAGAAAATATTGCTACCTCATTCAACACACACTTCACCCAAACCATACTATCACTAGCTAAACAACACGACGCCCCTCACCTCCAACCCACACCTTCAACTAGTAATCTCCCCACTGCCTTCTCTTTTTCTCCTGTACCTACCTCCAACATAAAAAAAACTCTTAACTAAACTTAAACCCACCAAATTAGCAACAGCCAGCCTCCCAAGTGAATATCTACAAATCGCAGCTGATGCTCTGGCCTACCCAGTATCCATCTTGATTAACCAATCTCTGTCAAAAAGTTACGTTCCCACACTGTGGAAAGTATCACATATAATTCCCCTCTGCAAAGGCGGACCCTCCACAGAACTAACCAATTACTGACCCATAGCTATTCTCTCTCCACTCTCCAAAATACTAGAGAGATGCATACACTCTCAGGTCTCAGACTACCTCCTTACTAACAACCTCCTTTCCAGTACTCAGCATGATTTCCGACCAAACCACAGCACCACCACTGCCTTACTCTCCTTTACTAACACTATCCTTCAGCATAAAAACAATGGCTATCTCTCCTCTGCTACTTTCCTAAACCTATCTAAAGCATTTGACATGGTCCCACACAAACAACTTATCTCTGTCCTCAATAACCTATCCTTCTCACAATCGGTCACCAACTGGTTTCAGAGTTACCTGTCTGACCGCCAACAATCCGTTGTATGGCACAATGACATATCTCCCCAACTACCTGTCTCCATAGGGGTTCCCCAAGGATCCATCCTTGGACCCCTACTCTTCTCTGTTTACACCAATAATCTAGCCTCTGCCACCAAACATGGCACACTCATACAATACGCAGATGACTCGACCATCATCTGCTCAGCCCAGTCCCTACCAAAACTGCAAAAAGTCACACAGGAAGCCTTTTCCTCTGTTGAAACATGGTTATCCGATGCCCGGTTAATGCTCAACCCAAACAAAACTAAACTACTCATCTTCCAACCCATCAAACATACTCAAAACAACTCTCACTTTAACATCACGGCAAAAGACAACACCACTATATACCCAACTGAACACACCAAATTGCTAGGAGTGGAAATAGACAATAAACTAAAATTTGACATTCACATATCCATGACTATAAAAAAAGTCCACAAAAAAATAGGAGTGTTATACAGAAATAAGCAATTTCTCTCCAAAGCAGCAAAGATTTCAATAGCAAATTCCCACCTTATCTCCACCCTACTTTATGCCTCTCCAATATATACCAACCTAAGGCAATGTGATCTAAACAAGCTAGAGACCTGCTACAACAAAATCACCAAATTCGCCACAGGGGCATCCTATCGTAGTCACCACTGTCTCTCACTTGCTGAACTGGGCTGGCTTGAACTCCCTCACCTCCTTCAGTGGCATCAACTCTCACTCGCTCACAAACTAGTAAACCATCCACTAAATGTCCCATCCCTTCAGAATCTACTCCAACCCTATCACACCACCAGACCACTAAGATCCAGCAGCAAAAATCACTTGCAGATCACTAAAGCCAATAACTCTGCTGGTGAAGCACTGTTCTCTTGTGCCATAGCCAAATTATGGAACTCACTCCCACCCACAATTACCTCCATACCATCAGCACCCACTTCAAAACTTTACTAAAAGTGCAACTAAAAACATGCTGGCTATGCCCTTGCAACCCCACTCTAATATCATCCACCCCATCCAACCACTACCTTTCTTTCCTCTCCACTAACTACCTTGATTATAGCAAGCTCAGATGCTCATAAGCCAGTACTTATTATACAGCACGAACTTCTTCTTCTTGTAACATTTGTTAATGTCTGGTATGCACTTCACAGATAAAGATTCTAGCTGTCTACTGATGTACTATGTTCTTCATCTGTAAATATGTTGTAAGTAATTGCTATGTAAATTGTTAATCACTATGTAATCCAATGTAAATACTGTCTGTTTATTTTAACTCTGGAGCTTTTCTCCCCGGGCCTCCGCTGAAAATGGACCTACGTCCAGTCGGACACTCCCGGTCAACAAATTTAAATAAATAAATAAATTATATATATATATATATATATATATATATATATATATATATATATACATATATATACACACACACACACACACACACACACACACACACACACACACATATATATATATATATATATATATATATATATATATATATATATATATATATACACACACATATATATAAATAATTTCATGTTTTTTAATGGAGAAACATATAGACGAAAGAAGGGGGTGGCAATGGGTGCACCATGTGCCTCCATGTATGCTAATATAATATTACACAGATGGGAACAGGATTTTATTTTTTCTACTCAATGGAAAGAACACATTAAGCATTACACAAGATTTTTAGACGACATAAGCATATTGTGGACCGGTACCGAGAAACAATTTTTGGAATTTTTTGAGTACATCAATTCCACAACTAATTTTTTGTCATTCACATATGGTATGAGTGATGAAAAAATGAATTATTTGGATGTCACAATTTCCAAGGATTGTGTTAATAATAGGTTTACATCTAAACTGTATAGAAAATCCACTTTTTTGAACACCTACTTGCATTATGCAAGTGGTCACCCTTACTATCAAAAGAAAGGCATAGTTAAAGGGCAAATGGTAAGGGCATCAAGAATGTCAAGTACCCTAGAACACTTCATGGAAGAATTGTTGGTAATAAAAAACATGTTTTTGGAAAGGGGATACCCTGAAGATTTGATAGATGTGATAAGTAAAGAAGTCGTAGAACACAGAGAGAGCAAGTTCCCCCCTTTATTAGGCTTAGGCCAGACCGGAGAAGTGAAATCTAGTGAAATTAATAATGCTGCTTTTTCTAATAACTTTATACATACTTATTCAAGTGATTCACAACAAATTGAAGAAGTGATCAGTAAATTTTGGCTGGTTTTAACAGGACACGAAGAACTAAGTAAACACATTCCGAAGCATCCTAAGTTCACTAGACGTAGGGACACTAATATAAAGGAACTAGAAGGATGGTAGTAATACGGAAACTGCTCGTACAACAGGACAGTAGTCACCAAAGATTTATTGAAAAACACATACAACTCCAGGTTAAGCGCTTTCGACTGTATCCCAGTCTTCATCAGAACAATTAAAAGTTTAACCTTGTGATTTATATACACATCTCCCTTAATCATACAATAAAATGATTAATGAAATGGATAAAAAAACACCAAAATGTTTAAAGAAACATGGCCATTGTTCACATATACTGTATTCTATTCTCATACATTAAAAACAAAAACAAAAACGAAACACTAGTTGTAAATTGATTTACATACATACAATTTTGTAATGGTATGAATACATATATACATGAATATGTAATGAAAGAGAATTGATAAAAATATAAAAAATATTAAAAACTATTCTGATAACTAAATGCACAATACTAGTAGGGTGCCTACCGAATGTATTAAATGTAATGATGTTTGAAAATATATTACGAATATTAAAAATGTAAAAATGTAACAATATAACATTATGTGTGCCCGTCACATGTTCTAAACAATGTTGTTGAAAAATGTTGTTAGAAAATGTTGTTTAAAAAAACACTAAGCTGTGGGTGGTGTACATCTATGCATTATTCTAAAGCTAAAAAAGGTTTAATGCTAATAAAATCATTGAGACCGGGTGGTCTCGTAGAATCTGTTAGAATCTGCCATTTACTCTCACACTGTGCCAATCTCATTTTCCAGTCACCTCCAAAAGGAGTGACCTCCACCTGTTCAATAATAGAAAATAAGAAGCTGTGGTCGTCCCCCTTCTCTAATATATGCCTATATAGTGCGTTTTTGGTATCATGTTTTCCTATTTTATAGAGATGTTCATAAATACGCCTGTTCAGCTGTCTCTCTGTCTTGCCTATATAGTGTGCATTACATTTTGTGCAGACAGCCAAATAGACCACCTGCTTCGTTTTACAATTTCCTTTCCTGCATTTTATAGAAGTGTGACAGATGTCGTCCAATTTAATTATCCTATTCAGGTTAATGTATTTGCATTGTTTGCAATTTCCACATTTGGCTGTGCCCTTAAATATCTCATGTGTTTGTGTATTGTAACTAGCTCTTTCCAATAACATTTTCATATTAGGGGCTGTCTTATATACACATCTAGGTTTGGCTCCCAATATCTGTTCCATGTCCATGACCATTAGTGTCATCCAGTATCTTTCTAAAATTTCCTTGATGATGTATGTACTCGGGGTATACATAAGTATGCAAACCCTACCTGGTGAATCACTGTGCATCCCTCATGTTTGTCCAATTTATAAGAACCTAATAGGGGTTTGTATTTATTTCCCCATTCGTTCTGTACATAACTAATTACTTCCATGACCATCTTTTCTGGATAAGCTCTACTAATAAACATATCCTTGATGGTGTTAAGTTCAGTGTCCAAAATCTGCATGTTTGATGACATTCTCGCTGCACGTATACTTTGCCCTTTAATCACATTCTTAAATACGTGTGGAGGATGGTTACTACTATAATGGACATAATCATTGGAGAATGTGGGTTTTCTATATATTCTGGAAGTGAACCCCCGAGTGTCATGACTCAAAAGTACATCCAAAAAGGAAATCTCTTTATAACTGTAGTCATGAGTGAATTGCAAAAAATCGACAGTGTTATTTAAATATAACATAAATTCCTGTAATCTGTCCACAGACGCCTTCCACAAAATAAAAATGTCATCCAAATACCTGACATATAAAACAATGTCCTGGAAGTATACACTCTTGAACACATGTTCAGATTCCCACTCAGCCATAACCAAGTTCGCAAAGATGGGAGCACAAGCTGCTCCCATCGCCACTCCCTTGGTCTGCCTGAAATACTCTCCTTGAAATGAGATATAGTTGTAATCTAATACCAGTGACATCATGTCACATATTAAACTAATTTTCTCCCATGAGAAATCAGTGTACTTTTTTAAACTTCTTTCGAAGTATTCTAGTCCCTCTATCTTAGGAATGCTGGAAAAGAGGTCGATGACATCCACTGTCAAATAAATCAAGTTAGTATTCCATATATCATTAGTTATTACACCTAAAAATCTCCAGGAATCCTTAATTATATGGGGGATGCTGTCATATACCTTCTTGAGCCATCTGTCAATCAATTTTCCTATGTTGAAGGTTTTCAACCTGGAACCTGACACAATAGATCAAAAAGGGGTGCTCGATTGATTTATGTATCTTGGGAATACCTACCATCTTTGCTAGTACCGGATGGTCTACTTTCACATATGAATATGTGTCATTGGATATCCTGTTGTCAATAAGGTATTCTTCAATAATCAGATCAATACTTTATGACCGATGTTGACTTGATTAAGTGAAATATTCTCATAGTTTCCTGAAGTGTACAGAATATTGTGAATCTCCTGGTTATATTCATCGGTAGGGAAGATCACGACTCCACCTCCTTTATCGGGTTTCATTACCCTAATGTATCTGTTATTCATGATGTCTAATAAACTTTTTCTTTCCATACAAGTTAAGTTATCTGATGTATGATTCCTTGATTTTGCATCCTATTATGTGTCCAGTAAATATCATTGCACACTAATTGCTCAAAATTATGAACATGGGGTTAGAAATCGGCATGTATGTGCTTTTAATGAGATCGGTTCCTGCTATGCCTTTAGCCCTAGTGTTAGAATCCATATTTTTATCAAATTGTAATGCCAAATTCAGCTTCCTGCAATATTTCTTAACCTCCTTAATACTGTCAAGTATATTCCATCCTCTCATAGGTATGAACTTCATACCTTTACTTAATAATTTGGCACTGGTGTAATCAATCTCTGTAGTAGTGTAATTAAAAACCTTAAATCCATCATGTGATATGATACTTGGTTTGAGAGTATTGGCTTGTTCATCTATCAAATTCAGACCATAGCTATCCATCTCCCCAAAATTATTCAACTCAGTCGTCTTAGATACATTAACAGCCGTCGACCGGGGGTTGTCACTTTTGATGATACAGGACAGCCTTAGGTCCTGTGCCATTGTTTTTGGACCTTCCAAGCTGGATAAAATCTTCCCCCCTGAAAATTTTCCTCCCTATAAGAGTTCTTAGGTTCTTTTCTCTTGGGTGGATGTTTGTTGTGTACATCTTGGCCTTTATAACTTGTACACGTAGGCCCTATCGTTCTTATATGCCTCCAAATCCCGCTGCATTTTCCTGTTTTTTCTATCTACAATATTATGCACGTTGTTATCAGCAAATGAGTACTGTTTCATATACAAATCTTTGAAACACTCATAGTCCTTATGCTGAGTGATTGTGTGGTTCATGTGTTCTAATTCATCAGCTAATGTACTTAATTTTTCATCCTGGTGTTTAATTAATAATTTCATAAACACATATCCAAATCCATCAAATAACTCATTAAACTCATTCATAACACCAGATGTATAACTAATACCTAATGGTAATTTGAAGAACCTTAGGCCTTTCGGCACAGTTTTCAACTTGAGACACTTAGATAGGTAACTGCAATCAATTTTAATATTCTTAAATGCAGTTAATTTTTTACCATAATCTAAAATGTACTCCTTCAATGATGAATAACTACATTCAGTATTACAGTTTTTAACATTGGTATATCTCATGTCAGATTCAAAATAGTCTCTATTATCACCTAGAAATTCTTCGAACAAATAGTCACCATTACACATATTGTCCTTCAAGTTCTTTCTACTAGCATTGTATACATAATCAAATTTATCTGTATTGCACTCTAGTGACTGAGTACCCTGCTCCAAGTTATGTATAACAGTACCTTTTTTGTCCGGAGCAAACTTGGTTCTGCAACTTATGTCTTTTGTTGCTTTGGGGCGGGCACCACCATATTGTTTGTCCATACGCTTCTTGCAAAAACTGTAATCAAAAGTGAAATCATGTTCAAAAACTTCGTGGCGTTCACTCAGCAAATGGTCGTCCTCGGTATGGGCTAGATCCAAAGCCCTAATACTCTCCGCCCTACATACCTCCAATGTACCTTCATTGCTATGCGGGACAGGAAGACGCTCAAAAGTACCATCCGTGTCTTGTAGGGCTTTGGGAAAGCCGCAATCCGGTGTGCTCACATTGCCACATCCATGTGGTTTGGATCTAAGGCTTCGCGCCTGCGTATTGGATGCCTTAAGTACATTATTGACGTCGACTTCCTCGTCAGAGCATATGGGAACCAAGTGAGCTCTGACAATCTCCGAAGATGCTCGAGAATTAACTTCTTCCTTATTAGTCTTATTGTAGGTGTTAGAAACCAAGTCGGATATAAGAGTCAATAATTTGTGCACCTCACCCTGAAGTGCCGTAAGATCAGCTCTCAATTCTACAATACCGTCCTTCGACAATGAAGCAGAGGATTCCATATTCTCAGCCATCCTGAATAAACTCACTATGAAAACAAACAGCAACAACTCAGGAACTAGAAGGATGGTAGTAATACGGAAACTGCTCGTACAACAGGACAGTAGTCACCAAAGATTTATTGAAAAACACATACAACTCCAGGTTAAGCGCTTTCGACTGTATCCCAGTCTTCATCAGAACAATTAAAAGTGTAACCTTGTGATTTATATACACATCTCCCTTAATCATACAATAAAATGATTAATGAAATGGATAAAAAAACGCCAAAATGTTTAAAGAAACATGGCCATTGTTCACATATACTGTATTCTATTCTCATACATTAAAAACAAAAACAAAAACGAAACACTAGTTGTAAATTGATTTACATACATACAATTTTGTAATGGTATGAATACATATATACATGAATATGTAATGAAAAATTGATAAAAATATAAAAATATTAAAACTATTCTGATAACTAAATGCACAATACTAGTAGGGTGCCTACTGAATGTATTAAATGTAATGATGTTTGAAAATATATTACGAATATTAAAAATGTAAAAATGTAACAATATAACATTATGTGTGCCCGTCACATGTTCTAAACAATGTTGTTGAAAAATGTTGTTAGAAAATGTTGTTTAAAAAAACACTAAGCTGTGGGTGGTGTACATCTACGCATTATTCTAAAGCTAAAAAAGGTTTAATGCTAATAAAATCATTGAGACCGGGTAGTCTCGTAAAATCTGTTAGAATCTGCCATTTACTCTCACACCGTGCCAATCTCATTTTCCAGTCACCTCCAAAAGGAGTGACCTCCACCTGTTCAATAATAGAAAATAAGAAGCTGTGGTCGTCCCCCTTCTCTAATATATGCCTATATAGTGCGTTTTTGGTATCATGTTTTCCTATTTTATAGAGATGTTCATAAATACGCCTGTTCAGCTGTCTCTCTGTCTTGCCTATATAGTGTGCATTACATTTTGTGCAGACAGCCAAATAGACCACCTGCTTCGTTTTACAATTTCCTTTCCTGCATTTTATAGAAGTGTGACAGATGTCGTCCAATTTAATTATCCTATTCAGGTTAATGTATTTGCATTGTTTGCAATTTCCACATTTGGCTGTGCCCTTAAATATCTCATGTGTTTGTGTATTGTAACTAGCTCTTTCCAATAACATTTTCATATTAGGGGCTGTCTTATATACACATCTAGGTTTGGCTCCCAATATCTGTTCCATGTCCATGACCATTAGTGTCATCCAGTATCTTTCTAAAATTTCCTTGATGATGTATGTACTCGGGGTATACATAAGTATGCAAACCCTACCTGGTGAATCACTGTGCATCCCCTCATGTTTGTCCAATTTATAAGAACCTAATAGGGGTTTGTATTTATTTCCCCATTCGTTCTGTACATAACTAATTACTTCCATGACCATCTTTTCTGGATAAGCTCTACTAATAAACATATCCTTGATGGTGTTAAGTTCAGTGTCCAAAATCTGCATGTTTGATGACATTCTCGCTGCACGTATACTTTGCCCTTTAATCACGCAAAGCCTTAGATCCAAACCACATGGATGTGGCAATGTGAGCACACCGGATTGCGGCTTTCCCAAAGCCCTACAAGACATGGATGGTGCTTTTGAGCATCTTCCTGTCCCGCATAGCAATGAAGGTACATCGGAGGTATGTAGGGCGGAGAGTATTAGGGCTTTGGATCTAGCCCATATTGAGGACGACCATTTGCTGAGTGAACGCCACGAAGTTTTTGAACATGATTTCACTTTTGATTACAGTTTTTGTAAGAAGCGTATGGACAAACAATATGGTGGTGCCCGCCCCAAAGCAACAAAGGACATAAGTTGCAGAACCAAGTTTGCTCCGGACAAAAAAGGTACTGTTATACATAACTTGGAGCAGGGTACTACGAGTCCCACTAGAGTGCAATACAGCGATAAATTTGATTATGTATACAATGCTAGTAGAAAGAACTTGAAGGACAATATGTGTAATGGTGACTATTTGTTTGAAGAATTTCTAGGTGATAATAGAGACTATTTTGAATCTGACATGAGATATACCAATGTTAAAAACTGTAATACTGAATGTAGTTATTCATCATTGAAGGAGTACATTTTAGATTATGGTAAAAAATTAACTGCATTTAAGAATATTAAAATTGATTGCAGTTACCTATCTAAGTGTCTCAAGTTGAAAACTGTGCCGAAAGGCCTAAGGTTCTTCAAATTACCATTAGGTATTAGTTATACATCTGGTGTTATGAATGAGTTTAATGAGTTATTTGATGGATTTGGATATGCGTTTATGAAATTATTAATTAAACACCAGGATGAAAAATTAAGTACATTAGCTGATGAATTAGAACACATGAACCACACAATCACTCAGCATAAGGACTATGAGTGTTTCAAAGATTTGTATATGAAACAGTACTCATTTGCTGATAACAACGTGCATAATATTGTAGATAGAAAAAACAGGAAAATGCAGCGGGATTTGGAGGCATATAAGAACGATAGGGCCTACGTGTGGCCAAGTTATAAAGGCCCAGATGTACACAACAAACATCCACCCAAGAGAAAAGAACCTAAGAACTCTTATAGGGAGGAAAATTTTCAGGGGGGAAGATTTTATCCAGCTTGGAAGGTCCAAAAACAATGGCACAGGACCTAAGGCTGTCCTGTATCATCAAAAGTGACAACCCCCGGTCGACGGCTGTTAATGTATCTAAGACGACTGAGTTGAATAATTTTGGGGAGATGGATAGCTATGGTCTGAATTTGATAGATGAACAAGCCAATACTCTCAAACCTAGTATCATATCACATGATGGATTTAAGGTTTTTAATTACACTACTACAGAGATTGATTACACCAGTGCCAAATTATTAAGTAAAGGTATGAAGTTCATACCTATGAGAGAATGGAATATACTTGACAGTATTAAGGAGGTTAAGAAATATTGCAGGAAGCTGAATTTGGCATTACAATTTGATAAAAATATGGATTCTAACACTAGGGCTAAAGGCATAGCAGGAACCGATCTCATTAAAAAAAGCACATACATGCCGATTTCTAACCCCCATGTTCATAATTTTGAGCAATTAGTGTGCAATGATATTTACTGGACACATAATAGGATGCAAAATCAAGGGAATCATACATCAGATAACTTAACTTGTATGGAAAGAAAAAGTTTATTAGACATCATGAATAACAGAGACATTAGGGTAATGAAACCCGATAAAGGAGGTGGAGTCGTGATCTTCCCTACTGACGAATATAACCAAGAGATTCACAATATCCTGTACAATTCAGGAAATTATGAGAACATTTCACTCAATCAAGTTAACATCGGTCATAAGCGTATTGATCTGATTACTGAAGAATACCTTATTGACAACAGGATATCCAATGACACATATTCATATGTGAAAGTAGACCATCCGGTACTAGCAAAGATGGTAGGTATTCCCAAGATACATAAATCAATCGAGCACCCCCCTTTTTGATCTATTGTGTCAGGTTCTAGGTCTAAAACCTTCAACATAGGGAAATTGATTGACAGATGGCTCAAGAAGGTATATGACAGCATCCCCCATATAATTAAGGATTCCTGGAGATTTTTAGGTGTAATAACTAATGATATATGGAATACTAACTTGATTTATTTGACAGTGGATGTCATCGACCTCTTTTCCAGCATTCCTAAGATAGAGGGACTAGAATACTTCGAAAGAAGTTTAAAAAAGTACACTAATTTCTCATGGGAGAAAATTAGTTTAATATGTGACATGATGTCACTGGTATTAGATTACAACTATATCTCATTTCAAGGAGAGTATTTCAGGCAGACCAAGGGAGTGGCGATGGGAGCAGCTTGTGCTCCCATCTTTGCGAACTTGGTTATGGCTGAGTGGGAATCTGAACATGTGTTCAAGAGTGTATACTTCCAGGACATTGTTTTATATGTCAGGTATTTGGATGACATTTTTATTTTGTGGAAGGCGTCTGTGGACAGATTACAGGAATTTATGTTATATTTAAATAACACTGTCGATTTTTTGCAATTCACTCATGACTACAGTTATAAAGAGATTTCCTTTTTGGATGTACTTTTGAGTCATGACACTCGGGGGTTCACTTCCAGAATATACAGAAAACCCACATTCTCCAATGATTATGTCCATTATAGTAGTAACCATCCTCCACACGTATTTAAGAATGTGATTAAAGGGCAAAGTATACGTGCAGCGAGAATGTCATCAAACATGCAGATTTTGGACACTGAACTTAACACCATCAAGGATATGTTTATTAGTAGAGCTTATCCAGAAAAGATGGTCATGGAAGTAATTAGTTATGTACAGAACGAATGGGGAAATAAATACAAACCCCTATTAGGTTCTTATAAATTGGACAAACATGAGGGGATGCACAGTGATTCACCAGGTAGGGTTTGCATACTTATGTATACCCCGAGTACATACATCATCAAGGAAATTTTAGAAAGATACTGGATGACACTAATGGTCATGGACATGGAACAGATATTGGGAGCCAAACCTAGATGTGTATATAAGACAGCCCCTAATATGAAAATGTTATTGGAAAGAGCTAGTTACAATACACAAACACATGAGATATTTAAGGGCACAGCCAAATGTGGAAATTGCAAACAATGCAAATACATTAACCTGAATAGGATAATTAAATTGGACATCTGTCACACTTCTATAAAATGCAGGAAAGGAAATTGTAAAACGAAGCAGGTGGTCTATTTGGCTGTCTGCACAAAATGTAATGCACACTATATAGGCAAGACAGAGAGACAGCTGAACAGGCGTATTTATGAACATCTCTATAAAATAGGAAAACACGATACCAAAAACGCACTATATAGGCATATATTAGAGAAGGGGGACGACCACAGCTTCTTATTTTCTATTATTGAACAGGTGGAGGTCACTCCTTTTGGAGGTGAATGGAAAATGAGATTGGCACGGTGTGAGAGTAAATGGCAGATTCTAATAGATTCTACGAGACTACCCGGTCTCAATGATTTTATTAGCATTAAACCTTTTTTAGCTTTAGAATAATGCGTAGATGTACACCACCCACAGCTTAGTGGTTTTTAAACAACATTTTCTAACAACATTTTTCAACAACATTGTTTAGAACATGTGACGGGCACACATAATGTTATATTGTTACATTTTTACATTTTTAATATTCGTAATATATTTTCAAACATCATTACATTTAATACATTCAGTAGGCACCCTACTAGTATTGTGCATTTAGTTATCAGAATAGTTTTTAATATTTTTTATATTTTTATCAATTCTCTTTCATTACATATTCATGTATATATGTATTCATACCATTACAAAATTGTATGTATGTTAATCAATTTACAACTAGTGTTTCGTTTTTGTTTTTGTTTTTAATGTATGGGAATAGAATACAGTATATGTGAACAATGGCCATGTTTCTTTAAACATTTTGGCGTTTTTTTATCCATTTCATTAATCATTTTATTGTATGATTAAGGGAGATGTGTATATAAATCACAAGGTTACACTTTTAATTGTTCTGATGAAGACTGGGATACAGTCGAAAGCGCTTAACCTGGAGTTGTATGTGTTTTTCAATAAATCTTTGGTGACTACTGTCCTGTTGTACGAGCAGTTTTCGTATTACTACCATCCTTCTAGTTCCTGAGTTGACACTAATATAAAGGAACTATTTGAGAAATTTCAACCACAAGAAAGAATCAGTAATAATAAGAATTGGAAAAAAGGCACCTATAAATGTAGAAGTTGTAAGCAATTCATACACATTTTGAATAGAGACTGCTTATACATTCCCTCCAGGAATTTTTGTTTTAAAGCCAACACCCATGAGAACTGTACAACGCAAGGAATAGTTTACTTGGGACATTGTACCAAGTGTTTTAGTTTTTATGTAGGCAAAACATAAAGGTCCCTGAGAAAGAGAATTTACGAGCATATGTATGAAGTTTCCAGAAAGAAAGACACAAATGCCTTTTACAAACACTCAATTCTGTGTCCTGAAATGTCTATAAAATTCATTGTGTTGGAACAGGTGCAAATGGATCATAGAGGGGTGACTGGGAAACGTGTTTAGAATATAAGGAACTTTTGTGGCAGCTCAAATTGGATGCTGCCACAAGTCCCGGTCTAAACAACAGTATAAACATAAAAAGTGTCCTTAAACTAAGAATGGCCAGATTGTGATTTACAAGTAAAGAGATGTCATAACACATGAATGTTTAACCATTTGAATAAAACATGTTCCCAGTATAGTGGATTAATAAATTAATATATTTATAAATCTTATAGCAACACATCGATTGCAAGTAACTTTCACAGGTATTAAATTACTAAATGACAGTTTAGAAAACATGTATTAATTTAATTGAAAATATAAATTCAAACTTTTTAGTATTTATATAACATTTATTTAACGTATAGTACATATATTTATTTAAAAGAAATGTATGGTTCTATGATTGCAACAAGTTTTTACACATGGATCTATAGATTTTGGTATATTTTTAGATATTTTATGAATCAATTTAATGACAGCATATAGATAATTTGATTTAATGAATTTTGTATAAAGTTTCATATTTTATGCATGTCAATATTATTGAATTGTACAACAGTGGTATGTGAATGAAGAACAGATAGGCTAGAAACCAAATGTATAGCTTTAAAGCTTAATTGATACAGCTATCACATGATGGTTAATGAATCCCATATATATAGCTTTATTTCTACTGACATTTCATCTTGATAAAGCTTGGCAATGGGACCAAGCGAAAGAGCTTGATTTAAACTGTTGTTTTTTTATTTTATCTTGTCGAAGTATTGTGCTGAATAATAAGATTTTAAAAGGTTTTAAGACAAGAGCAATAAAATTTTCTATCATGTTATTCCATCAACTGGTTCTTCGAGCAGTGGAAGGGTTGCTTTGGTGTTTTGTTGCTAGTAATTTATTTTATATATATATATATGAATATATATATATATATATATATATATATATATATATTCATATATATGTATATATATATATATATATATATATATATATATATATATATACACACATACATATATATATACATATATATATATATATATATATATATATATATATATATATATATATTCATATATATATATATCTATATATCTATATATATATATATATATATATATATATATATATATATATATATACACACACACACACACACACACACGTACACACACACACACACATATATATATATATATATATAAATACATATATATGAATATATATATATGTGTGTGTGTGTATATATATATATATATATATATATATATATATATATATATATATATATATATATATATATATATTTATTTATACTTATGTATTCATGGGTCTACTTCATAACAACAAAAGACCAGAAGAACGAAACGCAGAACACCGAGATGAAAACAACAAAATCCCAGATCACCGAAAAACACGTAAGTTTGCAAAACACACATAACACACAAAAGCACATACGCAACTGCCCCACACTACTAAACAAAACACCCTATACTAATGATAGTCAGGGGTGCACGCCTACCTGCACTCCCCAAGTGGGGGGCTGCACCCCCCACACCCTCCCTACTTTAATATTCTAACTCCGTGATCGCACAGTCACACAAGGCAAACACTCACTCACACAGTGAAGTCCCTTACCCACACACACCAGTCACAACACACACTTACACACAGCATTTCCCCTCACAAATACACTCATATACACACACACACTTACCTACAGCAGAACACGACAAGCGCTAATTCAAACTCCCATAATATCTGGATTTTGAATTTTCGCGCTTTTCAGTGTTCTGCGATTTCATTGTTTTCATCTCGGCTTTCCGTATTTCGATCTTCTGGTCTTTCGTCCAACTCAAGTAGACCCATATTCATATATATATATATATATATATATATATATATATATATATATATATATATATATATATATATATATGTATATATATATATACTTTTTTTTTCTTTCTTTTTTTAGCTAGTAGACCATCAGCAAGCAAATACTCCACCCATCTGATGTGTTATACCTTAATGTACAGTTAGGCCTGCTGAGTCTAACATTTCTCTATACGGTTGTTGCCGTAATGTACTCTAAATTTGTGTACTGATCCGATTTCTTCTCTAACTTAACTTTCTGCATACGTATTAGTGTTCCTACTGTGGTGAACTATTTGACGTATTGTATCTATCTAAATATCCTTTGCATTGTATCTATCTCCTTTGCTCTCTTTGAATATTATTGCAATGTTACTACTATTATTAATTTTATTATTGTGGAGCTTTTCTCCCTGGGCCTCCACTGAAAATGGACATGTATCCAGTCGGACTATCCCGGTCAACAAATGTAAAATAAATAAATTAAATAAAATGCATATATAGATACATATATAGATATATATATATATATATATATATATATATATATATATATATATATATATATATATATCTATATATATATACTGGTTCCTATTAGCAGCACTATATAATTAGTTTTATAAGTTTGAGTAAGTTTAAATATAGAACTATAGAATATCTGGCAGATGTACAAAGCAAAAGAGGAAAAGGTCTACTTAAACATATTACAACACTAGGCCATGTGTTTAACTTTCAGCATTTCAACAGATATTTGTGTTTAACAAAGGTAGAAGCATCAGTAACCATTACAAATGAAATGTCTGCTGATGCTGAAAAAAAACATGGTGCTTGATATTTGCCTTTAAAACAGACTTTGACATTTTCTAAAATCAGAATAGTTAAATATGAGCCTGTGTTCTAACAAGCATTTTTTTCTCCTTTTAAAAAGCTGTTTCATATTGTTGCAACTAATGAACATGCTTAACCAGCATTTATCAGTCACATTCACATAAAATATTTGTGTATCACTGTGTTATGTAAGGATTTGTATGTTGTCCAGTTTTGGATGTAATTTCTTGTTCTCTATTGTTATGCAATTATTGATTTAAATTTATAATTTTAAGACCTGGTTTACCTGGAAAATAAATTTTTAATTTGAAAGTTCATCTACATTTATTTTTTATAATACTAAATTATTAATTTTATTGAGATTTTAATTGTTTCTATTTAAAGTACTTGTATTAATTTCATTTTAACATTATTGGGCATATCATTTGTAACCATAGAGGGTTTTTATTTACATAATAAATGAATAAATAATAAAATACCAGAATCATTCATATATTCCACATTGTTTGATCCTGTGTGGCTTCTGTCACTTCCTTGTTTTCATAACAAGAAATTAGTCCAATAGTTATTAGTCAGAATTATAGCTTTCTTTGCAGCTCTGTAAACTTTAGAAGTCTGCTGCCTGCCTAATACATTATTCTTGTACTTTCAATGCTTTGTATTTTCATGATATGGTAATAGCAGCAACCCATTCTGTGTACCTTGTGCAACATACTGTTGAATGTTACAGTCAAAAGTAATCTTTAAAAGGCGATGTTACAAAATATGTACAAATTAAGCCACTGAAAATATAACCAAAGAATTGAACATAAATAGCTAAATAAATAAATAAAATGGGACACTTTTGTGATGGTTAAAATAATATATTAAATGTATCTTTGATAAACTAAATGTTTTCCATAAGTCTTGCAAGTTATGGTCCACATTCATTGTGTTATATAGAAATAAATGAATTCTTATTCTGAAGGTCACAGAGCTGACCACTTGTAAATATAAACACAAATATAAATATAGCAGATATAACTGATCCCTTGTAAAACTTTTTTCAGAGACATGCTTAACATTATTTTCAGTATAGTAGCCTCAAATACTTATTTAATCCCCTGATATTTCAACTAAAGTTATAAGAATGTTCTCTCTCTCTCCCCCCTCCTAGTTTGATTCACCATCTAGAAGATATAAATAGATGAATACTTAAGTCCTTTTACTGATGCACTCAGTGAGGAAGAGTTAGATAAGCTCAAATAGTAGGAAGAAACAATAATAGCCATGCTAATCATGCTAACAAAATTTAAGAATTAAGTCCTGGACAATGGAGTTGTTGGTTGTATGATTACATGGTGGTGGTAATTGAAAAACATCCTTCTTTGGACACCTGTCTTGCTAGGTTACTTCCCCATTGTCAGAGAGACATAAATTCTAAAGGGGGACAGACATGTCTTAATATTATTGCAATCAAAGATTTAGAAAATTAAAAGCCAAATACAGCCTACTAAAATGGGAGATCATACTATGGATACCTGAGTCGGTGTCATGGTAGACAAACAAAAAAGTGATCTTGAACAAAAAGATGATACCTTACCCAGCAATGGTAAATCTTACTGGGCCTTTAATTCTGGTAATTGTGGGTGGCCTGCATGTAGATTTCTTCAAATCTGTAACATTTGTGGAGGGAGGCATCCCGCCATAAAATGTTGGCACAAAGACATCAAAAGTTTCCAAAGTTCAATTCGACCTCAAACTGGCATGCAATCCAAACCAGAATCCTCAACAGACTTCAGCAAAATATTTTTTGTGGCTTTATCCATACCCACTATTTTTGCCAATGCAGATAAATCATCTTGGAACCATTCCCCGTCAAACTGAAGTTCTTAAAAAACTTCTAATGGTTATCCAAACCAGATAGTTTTGAAATACATCACAAATGGCTTTTTTTTTACATTTTTACTATAAGATCCAGTACTCAAAACATACAAACACATTGTAAAATCATATAATCCATAAAAGGTAAGGAACCTATAGCTCAGTCCATTATATACAAAGAAATTTAAGAAAAACATATTAAAGGCCATTCAGTCACTTGCTCATTATTTGTCCTATAGGTTTGTGTTTCAAGAAGAAACCTGGAGAATACCATTTAATAGATCACTTGCCACTCCCAGAAGGTTAAACATTCAATGATGGTATAGATAAGAAAAACTCCAAAGTTCATTACTAATAGCTTATTGATGCTGTCGATATCATAAAAGGAATTGATGACCCATGCATTGCAAAAGTGGTTATTCAGTCTGTCTTCTGTCTTTTACTCATCTGCCCCTACGATTGGCACTTGCTAGTGCTGGAATTTAAAGGCATGTGTTTTTTTCAACATAGCCATGCTAGTAGCATGCTCTGTGGCCTGTAGTGTTTTTGAGCATTTCAGCAAAGTTCAATGCTGCTGATAACAGCTGAATCAGCTTCATCATGGGGTCCAATTGCTTGATGATTTTAAATCATAGGAGATAACAAGATGCGAACTAAGGAAGGCTTCCAGTCCTTTACTAATATATGTAATTCTTTAGGTGTTCCTCTAGCCAAAGATAAGATAGAAGAAACATTCAGTGTTTTAACATCCTTGTATATTGAAAATGATACCATTCAAGGTTGTTTTTGCTTAGCTAAAGAAAAAGCAAGCAAAACTGCCTACCAATAAGAAATTTCCTGTCATCTAAAAGAGTAACTATAGGACAGTTCATTGAGGTGCTGGGACTTCTTAGCAATAAAGCCTGGTAGGACTTTTAGTAGGTCAGTTGTGGACCTTCTATGGGGAGGTCATAAAACACCACAGAGTCAGAATCAATAAAATAGTTACAGAAAACATCAGATTAAGGTTTAGTTTCCTTTTTTTGGCAAGAAAAGTGGGTATCAAAAGGCAAGCTGCAACTGTCTACAGGTGTTTCTGGTAAACTTGGCATGGGAGATTATTTTAATGGGCATTGGTTCTCTGAGCCATTGCCCAAAGGTTGGTCCAAATATAGGAGGGCCATCACATTATTAGAAATTTTCCCTCTCTGGTTACCAATTCTTATATGGCAGGATTACTTTAAGTACAAGTGCACAATCTTTAGATCTGACAACAAAGCTGTAGTTGAGATTCTTGCAAGAGAGTCATCCAAAATTGTTTGGGTTAGCTCCATCATGGCCCCACAAACAGATTTATTTCTCATTCCTATACCACAAGAAAGTTAGACATCATGGGGCAACAACACTAGGAAAGCATATATCTCACCAATGAATCATTTCATTTACTTTTTTTTATACAGAAGAAATCCAAGATCTTCAAGATTGTCAGTGATCACCCCACATTATACTACATTACCTGCATCATTGTAACCAAACTGGTCTTTCTCCTGGGTCAATCAGTGGCATCAAGTCAGCTTTAAGCTTATTTGCTAAGGTTTTTGAGGTTCCAGATTTCACAAAACACTGGATAGTCTCCAGAGTTATCTAAGACTGGTCCAAAGAAAAAATGTTCAGGCTTTGATGAAAGGCATCCCTTAAGTTTGACAGTTTTAATGTCAATAGTTAAAAGCCCACATGCAACATCTAACTCATATTATGATTTCTGCTTTGGGCTGCATTATTTTCATAGTATACTTTAGTGCATTTAGAAACAGTGAATTGGTGGCAACCTCAGGTGGACTGATATAGTTTTTACCTATGAGGCTGCGTTAATTTAGATTTCCAGATGTAAAACAGACCAGTTAGGCTCTGTAGCTTGGGGGAAATCACTAATTAAGTTAATGCCATACAATAACCCCGAAAGCTTAATCCTTGTCTTCAGAGATTTTTGTAAAATTACTAGTACTGAACTTTCAAAAACAACTCAGAGTAGCATTAACCTACATAGAAATTTTCCTCAAACAATACTCTTCTCATTCATTCAGAATTGGTAGGACCTCCCATTTATTGGCTCAAGGTCAGTCCACTGAAGTCATCAAAAGATTAGGTAGGTGGTTCTCCAACTCTTATTTAAGATATATCCGTCAGCCTAACAACAGTTAATTTCAGTAAATTTTATTTGTGACAGGAATAAACACCATCCTCACGTATGGCTATTCCTTCATCTCTCAAGCCCATCTCAGAGTGGTCATTTGACCATATATAGCAATCCTTGGATTTGATTGGATCAAATTTAAGGTAACTTGGAAAGGAACTCCAGGACTAGAATGTTACCTACCTCTCTACTTTCAGGACACAGAACCTGTTCACATACTTATTTTGCATGTTGGGGGAATGACCACAACTTTACTCCAAAGAGACAATTAATCTATTACATTCTTTGTGATTTAGCAACCGTCAAATATAGTTTTCCTCACTTCCTCATAGTTTGGTCTGCCATTATTCCCAGACTTAACTGGAAAGGAGCTTACGATTCCTGGGCTATTGAGAAAGTGCTAGTTAACCAGAGTTTCAAGAACAGCTCCTTTACAAGACATATCAGTATTTGAACACTAGAAATTATATGACAAAGATGCAGCCTGGTTCAAAAAAGACAGAGTCCACTTATCTGAATTTGGTCTGGATTTATTCAGTCTAAACTTATCCTTGTTTTTAGATGAATACTTTACCACAATCTATCATACAAGAAATGATAAAAAGTTTGTTACATTCAATCTTGCAATATTAATATACTTTATCCAATATGCATCCATTGCACCCCATTTGGACCTGCTTAGATATCATAAAGTTCAGTTATTGTTTTATTAATTGTATGTCTCTGTGTCTGTGTATATATGGGTCTTATGCCCTTATGTCAATGTAAAACACTGACAAAATAAGTTTGATCATACATAATAGTAAAAAAAATGAAAACATTAATATCAAGAGAGGAAATCTATTTCCTTTCCCAATAATAAAACTACCCCCCATAACATTAGCCTCACATTTGTTTGAATAGTCTCATTGTTATGGAAAGGTTTAAATAACATTAAGGTGTAGGGTTAGAGTTGAGAAAGGGGCAGCATTAGGTTTAGCACGCATTACTAAAAAGGTAAGGGGGGTGCTACCACTAGAGAAGACTAGACAAGACAGATTCAGATGCTCAGAATTCATAAACACACAAACAGTGCTATATCTGTTTAACCTAACCCTTATGTTACCCTAAAATACACAAACTCGCACACAAACACACAACAACCACCCTAATTTACACACACACACACACACACACACACACACACACACACACACACACACACACACACACACACACACACACACATACACACACACCCCAATCCTACTTACCTTCATTGACATTACATACCACTGACATATCCACCATTCAGCCATCCGTGCCGTCAACATTAAATCACATCCTTGCATTTGTCGAAGAAATGTACAGTCAGTAAAATATATATATATATATAAATGAAAGTATATAAAAGATGAAAAAGGGGGAATCTGGCTGATTTTTGCCTGGTGGGTAGCTATTTATGTCCTCAGTCCCCCCTTTGTTTACACTCCCCCATTTTACCCTTTGTTTGAAATACGATAACCATAAAATTCAGTTACTAATTGGGCTGTAGATGCATTTTCTGGGATTGGTTTTAATCAAATCCAATTAAATCAGTGGTGCCATTTAAGTTCTAGGGTTCATTGCTGCTTACAGTGCTGATATTCAGAGGCAGCACAGACAAATTTAACATGTGTTCTTGGTTGTTAAAGTTACGGTCACACTTGTAGCAATGTCTGTGTATCTATTTGGGAATGGGGCTATGAAATAATTAAAGTCTTCTTTTGACAAAGACCATTTCTCTCTCTCTATTCCCAAAGTAGGGCTCAAGCTCCCCTTTTCCTTACAGCAATGATTATTTCAACTGGCAGCATTGCAGCCCTCCTACTGTCCCTAGCAACACACTGAGGACAGCTCTTTATGGCCTCCATCCCTCCTTTGAATACAGTTCCCTCTTTTTTCCCCTTGTCTGAAACATGATAACCAAAGAATTCTATTACTAACAGTGCTGCAGATGCAGTTGTAGGATTTGTTGATGATGGATTTTAATCAAATCAAATTAGACCTTCAGGGGGGCTTTATGTTATGCCTCCTGAATAACAGACTGGTGTTTGTATTGGTGCCATTTAAGTTCTAAGGTTCAATGCTGTTTATAGTGTTGGTATTCACAGTCAATACAGACAAATTTTAACATGTTTTTATTTGTCTATAAAGTTATGGCTGCATCTGCAAGAACATGTTTGTGTATTTATTTGGGTAAGGTGCTTAGAGACACCTTCATGATTGCTGTCAGAGCAGCAAAACAATTAACACAGTCTATACATTTACTACTTTTGCCAGTTTCTCAGGGTCTCAGTTAATCCTTATAGTTTCATAGGTTCATAGGTTGGTACTAGGCTATCAGCCCTAGGGCCTATATAAGCCTAGCCATAACAATTCCCTGGCTATTTCTTCCCACACTATTTACTTCCCTGGACCCCTGTCTAGCAGGGCGACTGATGTGATCACTGGGGTGAATTTCCTTTCTCCCATACAATCGTCAAGGTTCCTTTTGAAGAGGGCCAAAGAGGCGTTCTGCTTGACATGTATGGGCAATCTATTCCAGAGTCTGGGGAGTCTCTGGGTCAGGAACCTATCCCTCCAGCATGTTTTGTTTATTATAATGACAAGGTTTAGATCCCTGGAGCATGTGGCTCTGAGGGATTGGGATTTCTTTAAGTGTAGCATGTCCAACAGCTCTGGGTTTGACATGGCCTTGTATGTTAAGCAGAAATCACCTCTGAGTAGACGATATGCGACAGAGTATAGCTGGAGTTTTTTAAGGCGGTCAGCATAGGGCATCTGCTTTAGGCCTGTGATTCTTTTAGTGAGGTATTTCTGTGGCCTTTTCAGTTGTTGCCGATATCTTGAGAGGTACATATCAAACGGGGCGTTGTACTCTATAATGGGTCTAATGAGGGATGAGTACAGTGGGACAATGACCTCCTTTTTTTCTGGATGAAAAGCCCTTAGTGATGAGGTGTGCCACATAAAAGGATTTCCTGACTGTTGTGGTGATGTGGTTATCAAAGGTGAGACCACTGTCCACCTGTGTCCCTAAGTCTCTTATCACACTTTTGGTGTTTAGTGTACTGCCACCTATATGGTAATTCACAGATACATGTTTTTTCCCAAAGGGGATAACTATACATTTCTTGACATTGAGCTTGAGCCCATGGCTCTGGCACCAAGCATCTGTTTCTGTAAGGCCCTTTTGTAGAGTATCCACATCATTTGGGGATTCAATAATGGCTCCCAGTTTGCAGTCATCTGTGAACTGTGTTAGCCAGAGTCCCTTAGTGTTGGCCTGTACTTCAGAGAAGTAGATGTCAAACAAGAGCGGTCCCAGGACTGAACCCTGAGGTACTCCACTTGTCACTTGTCTGGAGCTGGATTTGGAGTTGGCTACTTTTACAGTGTGAGTTCTATCAGTAAGCCAGTTAGCAACCCATTGGGTGACATAGGGATTAATGCCCAGCTAAGTAAGTTTATCTATGATTCCAGAGTGGGGGATGGTGTCAAAGGCCTTGGCAAGGTCTAGATAGGCTGTGTGGACCACCTTACCCTACTCCATGGCTCTGGAGACTGACTCAAAGAAGTCAATCAGGTTCAGGAGACAAGATCGGCCCTTCACGAACCCAAACTGGGTGGGGTCCAGTGTTTGAAGGTTGCCAATGTCTTTGTTTATAAGTTCCATGATAATACGCTCCATGGCCTTGCAGATAAGGCTTGTCAGACTGATAGGATGGTAGTTTCTGTGATCCAAGGTGGATCCCCCCTTGTGGAGTGGGATAACTGTAGCTCTGCGCCACTCAGTGGGCATGAAACCTGAGGTGAGGCTATGACTAAACATGACACTTAGGTGAGGTGCCAGTTCATGTTGTAGTCCATGTAGTACACAGCCCGGGATGTCATTTGGTCCCATGGATGCTGTATTCTTAGCGTTGGAGAGTGCGTTTTTTACCTGTGTGGCCATTATTACCGGAATTTGGCAATCTTCTGGTATTGAGATGGGCCATTTAGGGGGTATGAGGGGGGTGAAGTTGGCACTGAATCGATCTGCCAGGATATTGGCAATATCCTTGGGATCAGTATATTTAATGCCATTCTGTTTTAGCTCAGAGCAGATCTGAGCATTGCCATTTACATTCTTGACATAGTTATAGAATGCCTTGTGGTTGTCTTTGGAATCTTTGGCAATTTTATTTTTGTAACTAGCTTTGGAGGATTTTATGAGGGATCTCAGTTTCTTACTGAGGCTGGTAAGGGAGTTTTTTGCATCCTGGGATTTTCCTCTTTTCTGCAACAGTTTCTTCCTTTTGTTGTAAAGTTTGTTTATGGCAGGTTTCCACCAGATTGGCTTCCATTTTTTAGATGAGAGCATCTTGGTTCTATTTGGGATGGCACGATTCATGCATGAGTGGATGTGCTCGTACAGTGCCTTAGTGTTTTGAACTTTCTGCACATTCCTTTGAACATGTTTAACACTTTTATTCATTGATTCAAATGTTTAGCAAAACTGGCACACAAAAAATATCAAAACTGATGTATCCCTTCCCCAGGTGCAAGCCAAAACAAAACGTCCTCTACAACTATTCATTGCCGGTTTTAGGTACTAACAAACCCAACAACTGCTGGTGGCCCCCTGCTCATAGGTAATCCCAGTCAATTAGAGCCAATTATCTTGTTTTGATATGTTTGTAAAAGTTTGTCAAAAACAATATAAAGTTATACATTATATATAGTTACTAGGTCAGTTGAGTAGCAACAAGTTTAACAGAAAAAATAATCTAAAGAATCCCACTCATCCATCATAAGACACTTCTAAAAAATCAATCAAAAAATGCATAGTATATTAAGAGATAAATATACGCATTGAAGACACAGGATAGACTCACTTATGTGAGGCTGCTGGTTAATAAAAAGTGGGGTGGGTTTGACTCAATGGTTAAGGTCTTCACCTCATAGATACAAGGTATGTGGTTTGATTCTAACCTTGGATTACTGGCTGTGCTTAAAATGGTCCATCAGGGCAGTTAAACTAGTACTCACCTGTGAACAGCTTCATGAGTTTAATAAATTTACTGTTTATACCATAGCAATTAAAATAAGAGTGTGAGTGTGTGTATATGTGCCTGTATATGTATGTATGTATGTATGTATGTATGTATGTGTGTCTCTCTCTCTATGTTAGTTTGCTGTAGGAAAGACAAATTTGACTACATGACAGAACTTTGAAGTAGGAATATATGTTTGTTCACAGAGAAGGGAAGAAGTGGATCATGGCAGTAAGAGCTGAATGAATACTTCTTTATTTGGAGAAATGACAGACGTTGTACTGTTAGGGTGATAATAGAAGATGACAATGGTGAATAAGGATATCAGGGTATAGCAGTGAGTCACTGAAAGGGGCTACCAAATGAAATCTTGCTGGGAGCTTCAAACATATTAACACTTGCTATATAATTACACACCCTACTGTTCAACTTTATGGAGCTATCTGGTTATGTCACTTGTTCTTTAGGCTTCACTAATCACCAAACTCCTACAAAGATACTCAGGGTAGGGGCAATAGTCAAGAACTGATAAGACATCAGTAGCACACACGCACACACACACACACACACACACACACACACACACACACACACACACACACACACACACACACAATCACATTTAAATGAACATTTTTTGAGAGAATAAAAATGCTGAAAGCACAAAATATGAAAAATAAAAAAAAATTGACTGAATGTTCAAAGCAATTAGTGCTCATTTTATAGCGTTTGTAAGTAGGAGTGTATAGGGAAATGAGTGTTTGACTGAAGGTCAGTGGTTGGTGTGTATGTGCAAGTGTTCAGTGGTAAGGGATGGGTAAAGGGATAGATTTACTGTTTAGCATGTTTGGTGTTATGTGTGTTCTGCATCATTTTGTCTTGTGTAGTGGCTGAGGTACGGTCAGCAAAATGGTTTTTAGTAATGTAATGTTCAGGGTTAGGGTTAGCATACAGAAATAAGCTGGCACAGTGTTGAATAGCAATATGGCCTACCATTTCAGACATATTGGATAACACCTTGTAAATCATGGTCACTTTTAGTTTTCTTGCTTTAACTTTTGTAGTCTGTTGTCATCAGTCTTCTTGTCATTTTGCTCTGCACACAGGTGGCACCATTTTGCCATATGACTGTAGTTGACAATGTATAGGATTTCCTTGATAACATATTTGCTATGATTAACTGTTTTCCAGGCACATATGTTGCTCAAGCATTGAGCCATCTCAGTCTTATGCATTGACTTTGACATCAAAGTGGTACTTGACTAAAAACATAGAAGTTGATTAGTGAAACCAGTGGCTTGTTGTCAGTCTGGAGATGGAAACTCTCTAGTTCCAGTATGCATCTGAAGAATATTTCACATGCTCACCCACTTTTCATGCACTCTCTATTCAGCATCAGTTAGCACTCTGGAGCAACAGGCAGTAGGACGGAAGACTTGTTCCTCCCTCTGGAGTAATAGTCCACTTAAGCCATAGCTAGTAGCATCAATGCTAACAACTGTTGGCTTAGGGTTATAATAGTATTGCTAGTACAAGAGTAGTTCTTAGCATTTTTTTAGGCTGTTGAAAGCCTGGGTTTCAGCATCTCCCCATAACCAGGCTATGTCTTTATCAGGTGTCTATCAATGGACATTGGACATCATGCAGATCTGGCACAGACTTGTCCAAGAATTCAGTCATGCATAGGGCTTGTCTTACCTCAGTCACACATGACGAACACTGTAGCTCTGATATTGCTCTGACCTTGCTTCATCTAGTCAGATTCTATGATCACAATGCTGAAACTCAGTCATTCCAAAGCAGAATTAATCTTGGTTTAATTTTAATGCTGAGTCTTTAATAGTTGGGAGCACTGCCTCAAACATGGAGCCATGTGTTCCTTTATCTACAGCCAACAGTAACATGTCATCAGTGACAACAACTGCAACACCTTCATGCCCTTTTAGCACAATTTGCTTATTTTGTGTTGAAAGATTTCAGGTTATACCAAATAGCAGCCCCTTGAAATCTTTGCAGTGGCGTAATGAACGTTGCCCAAGAATATTTGCCAAAATCCACTGCAAGCATCTAATATAGAACGCACTTTAGTAGTGAATGTTTTGGTGCAATGTTTTCTAGTGTCGGTAGAATGAGATTTTCTTGAATTACTGCATCATTAAGCTTATTTAGATCTACCCATATTCAGACACTGTCATTTTCTTTATTACTGGGCCCACTGCACACATCATTCAGTCAGTTCAGTTATACCTTCTATTACATCAAGTTCATGCATTCTTTTACATGCTGCCTCTCCTTTAGACAGCGTAGGGGTGACTGGGTTTGCTTGAAAAGGAACTGCTTAAAGGACTATATGGGTAGGAACCATATGGTCCGTGTGATCACTTGCCTAGAAGCTGTTTGAGGGTGTTTTGTGTGCTGTGGAGTTTCTCCTTCCTTCTAAGGACATAAGTGAAGAAACTTTTGCTTCTTTATTTTATTTAAATTGTAGTACAGAGGAAATAACATGCTGTGTAAGGGGGGGCCTTCCTATGTTATTGTGGTCTAACTGTTCTGGTTTTAAATGGGCACTATTTTCAGCTGTTTGAATGTGCTTAATGTGCTGTGGAGTTTCTTCTGCCTGTCCTAAGGACACAGGAGAAGAAACATTCATTTCTTCATTTTATTTAAACTGCAATGCTGAGAGAATGTTCTGTGTAAAATGTGTCTTCCTTTTCTTGTGTTGAGTGCTGTGTTATAACTGTTCCACTTTAGAGTGCACATGATTTTCAGCTGTTTGAAGGCATTTTGTGTGCTGTGGAGTTTCTCCTAACTGTCCTTCTAAGAATACAGGCAAAGAAACTTTAATTTCTGCATTATATTTAAATTGCAGCTTAGAAAGAACATGCCGTGCAAAAGGGTAGCATTTCTTCCTATTCTGGTGTTGAGTGCTGTGTTGTAACTGCTTAGCATTTGATAAAAGTGATACAGCAGACATGTCTTGTGTCAAAGCTAGAACAGAAAGACGTGTTTTCTTGCACCTTTGCAGGTAAGGTGTGTTGGGCAGTGCAGTGCAGTAAGTGTTATTGTTTTGTGATTTATAATAAAATACACTGGTATGTTGTTCTCAGTTGTTTTATTTGTTAATTAAATGGTTTTAATGGATAAGTTCTTATTAAATTACCTAGTCTACTAGGGGATATTTAGTAAAATTTATTGATTGTAATATGTATAGTACATGTGCTATTAAAGTTTTAGCTGGTAGCACTTAATGCAATAGATGTTTGAACAATTTGATTAATGGATGCGGTAGAAGTAAGAGTGATAATACAAATTGTGAAAATCTTTTTCCAGTTATTAAGATTTTAAACTATAATACTACTCAAACTATTAATAACAGCTGTAATAATGCTACTCAGGCTTCTACTCAAAGTGATTTTGGGGTTATTTCCACAAGTTATTGGTTTTTAGACACTGGTACACAGACTGCAGGAAATGAGGGTGATGTTAAAACTTCTAGCTATAATGGTAGAGTGAATGGCGCTAAACTTACACAGTAAAAACACCTAGTTAAAGTAATATGTTAGATAATGTGATTGTACCCACCAATGAAAGTTATGTAAGTAAGGTTGGGTTCCAGTAACATTTCTGGATTTAATCTGAATAATAAACACCCTTTGTGCGAGGAGAAAGCAATGGATGATTATCAGGTAGTTAAGAGGAAGAGACGGAAGAGGGCTCTTGGAGGTAATTTTACAAAGTCAAGTAATGAAGCAATTTGTAGTGAAGATTTACATTACTCTGGTGGTAACTTTAGTATAAATCTTGCTGTAGTGAGAAACAAACAAATCCTTATTATAAGAGATTCATTGCTAAGAGGTGTTAAGAATATTCTTCTAGGGTCAAAAGACAAAATATTACTGTGTCATTTTAGTGTTTGCAAATTGGGAGACATAAGAGACAGTATTAGGACATTATGCAACAGCTACCTGCATCATGATGCAATTATCATGGTAATGTGGTAATGATGTAACTAGGTCAAATTAATTAAATTTTCAAGAAACTGTGGGTGACATATTTGAGTTGAGTAAAAGGTATGGATTTAATTTTTTTGTGTGTGTGTGTGTGTGTGTGTGTGTGTGTGTGTGTGTGTGTGTGTGTGTGTGTGTGTGTATCCTTCCATCTCCCAGATTTAAAGGTAAACTGTTTTTAAAAGTAAGAGCATGTATTAATTTCATTAGAAGAAAATCCTTGAAGTATTGTATAGAATCTTTCCAACAGTGGAAATTTTTTTTATAATAAGAATGCTTATTTTTCTAGTGATTTCTTACACTTGTATGCTGTGCAACTATTTGATTAAACTAGTTAAATCTGTTTTAGGGTGAAGGATATGAATGGGAAAAGGAACTCTTAGAAATGTTTGTTAACTAATGCATGAAGCAGTAATTGTAAATTTGTTGATCTGGAAGCTTATCCAATAAATTATTTATTTGATATTCTTTTTATAACTGAAACTTGGTTTAGTAGTAGTAATGCTCCATTGACCATCCAAGGTTTTTGTGGACATCATGCTTATAGATCTAATAAGGGGAGTATCCATTGCTCTATCAAATTTTTTTCAGTTTTAGTTTTAAGTGATTAAAAGACAGAATATATGACTGTGAGACTAACAAGTGGATGTTAGAATATGGCTTTATTTTATTGTTCACTGAAAATATGTAAAGATCTAGATGCTGTGTTAAGTCAGCAAATAATTACTTGTTTTCAAAAGAACTATGATATAATTGCAAGTGATTTAAATGCTTACAGTATTACTTGGTCAACACCCTTACCATCTAGAACTGGAAAATAAGATATTAAGAGGAGTATCTCATGGGGTTTCTCTTAGATTGTAACCGAGAATACTGGGGGAGATAAGGTACTGGCTGCTGTCTGGCTCACTAAAAAAAATTAAATCCATACATTGTAGTACATCTCCAGAGTTGGGGAATTTGGATCATTTGTTCAAGTTTTAGACTTTAATTTACCAATAATTAATGGAAGGGTGTAGGTTAAAAATGTATAGGTCAGATTCTGTGGCTATTAAAGATGAAATTTCACAGTGGGATTGGAATTCCAAGATGAAAGGTAAAACTATATGTGAAAATTGATATATTTTTATTGCCACATAGATAATTTGACACATCATTTTTTTTTCAAACAGGTACTTTCATATGAAGGAAGTATAGAAGACCTCCTTGGTGGAGTAGAAAACTTGAATTGGTTAGAAGAAAAAAGAAAAACAAATGTTTAGGAATTTTAAGTCTCATCCAGCTGTAACAAATAGGTCTGTTAATAATAATTTTATGATTTTTTGATGGATTTTATAATGACATGGTGTAAGGCAGTAGTCATCACAACACACTAACATTTTGATGTTAATGAAGATAAATTATTTTTTTTTTGGTTTATGTCACAGTGCCACACTAAGACAACCAACCATTAAGTTTCAGTTGCATAGAAATCCTTTGCTGTGCTTCATTTTGCATTCTGAAGTTATGAGTATTAATGTTTTCCTTCAGTTTTAAATGGAATGCTGTACTAACTGGGCTTTCTGAGAGAGAGAAAGACAGAGAGAGAGAGAGAGAGAGAGAGAATTATTTGTGTCTTTAAGGGAAGGAGGTTTGGTTCTATTTGGTGACCATGTGATAAAATAGGTTTATTTAAAAGCATTTGCCTTTGCCTTTTTATGTACTGTTTGTCTGAAGAAGTTTTGTCACAGAACATAACAAAAGTGCTTATTTGATTTGTTTTCGTAAAGTGTGGTAAGCTAAAGTTGCCATCTGTCTTCTTTTTTAAGTTAAGTGGAGTTTCCTGTTTTCCAAGTTTGTTTTTGTTGTTTCATTTGTGACTGGAATGGCAACAGATTTTAGCTTGAAGACACCCCTTTTATTTCCTGAAGATCCTAATATTTCTGAAGGTGACACTAAAATCGGAAAAATGAACTAGGTTGGTCAACATTTTAACACAGAAAGTGAATGATTTGGCTGTTCCTATTGGTAACAATAATGTGAACTCTGGGGAGAACAAGCGTGCAGTTCTAATTTCTAGCTCCAACAACCCACCTCCTGCTAACAACCACGAAACCGACTGTAACAATTGGAATCAAGGTATCAGTAATGGTAATAATATTGTTGTAGTTCCAGCACTTAGAGGTTGGCTACAAAAACCATTGGAGTTGCAAGTAAACTCCACAATAATCAAAATTTAGTGGAGCAAACATCTGCCAATCTAAGTATTGCTGAGAATTTAAAAGTGCTGGATCACAAGTCCCTTAAATCTAAAAAGATGCAATTGTAGATTGCTTACTTTAAGGAATGCCTACGTAGGCAGCAGCTACCAAAAGGTTTGAGGTCTTGGCATTATCCCACAGGTTTAGTGGGTGATTCACCTTTTCACCAAGACCTAATTAAACTGTTTGACAGACAGGGACTAGAACTTATTGAATTATTTACAAAAAACATTACCAGAATATGGTTGACAATCTTAACCTCGAGATTGAGGTATTGAACAATTCCATTCTGAAAAATATTGACTTTGAATATTACAAGTATGACTATAAACTTATTTTTACTACTATCAAAGGTCATTTAAATAAATTAAAAACAACCAAGCTAAGAAAAATCCAAAGGGACGACTCTACAAGAAAAGTGTGGCTTATCCAAAACTCCCTCCCTCCCAGAAATGGAATGGCAAACCTACATCAATAGAAGTAGAGGGGGCAGAATATGATCACCCTGATGAGCCCATTGCCCTGCCCAGGTGTGATTATGCAAATGCCAAGATGAATTTAGCCAGTAATATGGAGGAAGGCCCTCGTCGCAGTGAGCGTCTCAGAAATCAAACCTATTCAGTTTGTTCTACAATGATGACCATAAAAATAATTCAGTAAATTTTCCAATGGCACAGGGACACAACTGTCAGAACAACGTCAAAGGCAGCAAACAGAGGGCGAACACCCATGGGCGTGGTCAGATGAGGAGATAACTTCCTATGCAGGAGCTCCTATTTTACCGGATACAAGTGGATTATGTGACTATGTAAGTACTGATACATTTAAAATAGTTTAAAATCTTGATGGTGACTTCAATATTTTTAATTATTCAACTGTTGAAGTGAATACCTCATTGGCAAATGTTCTTTCTAAAGGTATGTCATTTGTTCCATCAAGAAGGGCTGATATTGCTAGAACATTGGTGGACCTGAAGCTTTTTATCCATAAACTGAATTTAAACTTAATAATGAAAGAGCAAGGCATCAACAGAACAATATGCAGGGTACCAAGCATTTATAATCCACCTCTCCACAATATATTGGCCACTTTTGAATGTGTTTGTGAGCTTGACATTAGACACTTGTTAAAATATAATAAGAGTACTGAAAGGCTTCTGTGTTAACACTAATTTTACAAAGGAGGAATGGTCATTATTAGAGACTTTAAAGTTATATGCAATTTGGGTAATGGAACCCGACAAGGGGGAAGTGCTTGTTTTTTATGAACAATGATAAATATAATGCAAGTATGTTTAAAATTTTACTATCTGACAGTTATGAACAGGTGTCATTGAATGAAGTGAACACTGCTTTATTTAGGATTAGGATTTACTTAAATGATTTATTTATTGAAGCTAAGATTAGTATTGAAGTGTTCAACTTTTTGTCCATGCCAGCGCCCCAGACCCCTAGGATATTTGTGATACCCAAGATACATAACGACCCCTACTTCCTATCGTTGATGGTAGGAATTCAATAACATATGCCATGGCTAAATATGCTGACAATTTTTTTTTTATCAAAAGAGTTGAGGCAAAAGAACAACATATATGTAAGGATTTATGGTCCTTTTTAGAAAATGTCATTAAGTTAGATTATAATAAAAATTATAACCTTGTGACCATCGATGTCAAGGACTTATACATGGTTATACCCCAAGATCTTGGAATTGAATGGGTCTCTCTACTACTGAAAGAAAAAGGTGTATGTGAGGATGATATTTCCCTACTGGAACAACTATTAGATATTATTTTATTGAATTTTTTTTTTTTGCTTCGAAGGAAAATACTTTTTACAAAAAAGGGGGTAGCCATGGGTTCACCTTGTGGTGCCAGTTTTGCCAACTTGGTCATGGCATATTGGGAGTGTGAATACGTTTTTTCAAAACAACCCTTATGTAGATTTAATTTACTATTACACTTGATATTTAGATGACATATTTATCATGCTTAAAGGGGACCAAGATCAGATAACATGTTTTCTCCAATTCCTGAATTCCACTACATCATTTTTGAAGTTCACAGAAGTTTTTGATACTGAATATATTGCTTATTTGGATGTATTATTGAGTAAGGATAGGCAAAATGAGATCTATAAAGCCACAACTTACAGAAAAGACACTTACTCTAATTCATTTTTGCATTTTATGAGTGCACACCCAATGTATCAAAAGAGGTCAGTAGTAAAGGGTCAATTAGTGAGGGCAGCACAGATTACCACAAGTGATGAGTTTTTGGTTGAAGTTAATTTCCTAAAATAAATGTTTAAGAATGTGGATACCCTAACATTTTCCTTGATGGACTAATTTATGAAGTACAACAGAAAAGATTCTCAGGTTATTTCAAACATATTATATCTGAGGTTAGATGAATGTGATTTGGGTCCAAACACTTGTATAGTCGAAAATAGCATTAATTATTGTTTAACTTTTATTGCCCCTTACAGCTTGGATGTGTACAGTGTTAAACAAATTATTTTGAAGAATTGGGAATTGATTATGGCAGATAATTTTACTCATGGTAACACTGGCATTGCACCAAAATTTGTTTTTAAGAGAGGTAAAAATCTAAAGAACATATTGGAAGTTAGTAGGAAAATTAAGTCACGATATTTAGGAATGTATAAATGTGGAGCATGTGCATATTGTAAATTCATTGACGTAGGAAATAACTTTACAATTGGTGACCATAAGTATTTTAGTAGAGAAAATATAATTGTAACACCAAGAGCGTCATTTATCTCACAAAATGCCAGTCTTGTCCATGTTTTTATACAGGGAAGACTGACAGGAAGTTGAAGGAGAGGTTGTATGAACACCTATATAGTATAAGGAGAGTGAAAACGGACAACGCCTTAGCTAAACATATTGCAGACAACCCTGATCACCTGTTTAAATTTAGAATAATAGAACAAGTTACATCAGATATAAGAGGGGGTCCCACAAGTTTAAATTTGGAATAGCAAGAATTACTTTGGCAGCTTAGATTAAATGCTTGCATCTACCCGGGCCTGAATGAGCCCTGTTCCATTGTGTGTCCTTAAGTTAAGAAGTTTAGATAGGTACATATCTTAAAGTAAGTATATATATATATATATATATATTTTTTTTTTTTTTTTTTTTTTACATTTTTCTTATAATTATGGTATTATATATTAGTGCATTTATATAAATATATATATATTTTGTTTTTTATTTTTTTTTTTTTGTTACCGGTTTTAAACAATATGATCAATTTTTTTTGTCTTTAAGGGAAGGAGGTGTGGTTCTATTTGGGACCATGTATTTAAAAGCATTTGCCTTTTTATGTACTGTTTGTCTGAGGAAGTTTTGTCACAGAACATAACAAAAGTGCTTATTTGATTTTATTTTAATAAAGTGTGGTAAGCTAAAGTTGCCATCTGTCTTCTTTTTAAGTTAAGTGGAGTTTCCTGTTTTCCAAACAGATGTTTTTTTGTAAAAAGATGAGTTATAAACTGGTTGGTAGGTTGTAAAAGCAGAGTTAAGATCAATAACACATTTTCAAAACATGTCCCCCTCAGATGTGGTGTTCCCCAGGGTTTGGTTTTTTGACCATTGCTGTTTGAGTTGCTTAAGTCACTGTCCAATATCAAAACAAATTTGTGTGAGTAAACTTGCTGATGATCTGAAGGTTGAATGTGTGGTCAGGTTAACTACATGGGTAAAACATAAGGGTATGAAATTTAACAATAATAAATGTTCAGTTATTCATTATGTTATAAATAAAATAAAATGTTATAAATAATAAAAATAATAGTTATCCATATGCCCTGATTAACTCTATTTATATCTCGATTAAAGAAGTTAAGGGCATAGGTGTAACTGTTGATTCATCTTTCTCCTTTGAATTTCTTATGAACTGTGTTGTTAGGAAGTGTTACGGTTCAATACATTCTAGAATCTTTACATCTAGGGATAGAGTTGTTATGGTAAAATTATGCTAAGCTGGAGAATGTTCAATGAACATTAACTAGACATATAGCTAGATATGAATCTTTAACATATGAAATGTGATTTGAATATATAAAACACTTTTCAGTACCTTATAGGTTGTTAAGGGCAGATTTAATTTTGTTATTTAAGTGCACCAAGGCCGAAGTGTTTTCCATAGTGATGGGAGTTGGTTTTATCAACCATAATCTAAATACTAATACTCATATACCTGTGTTAACTCAAAGGTGGAAACATTATTTTTTTTTTCAGTTTAGGGCTAGTAGATTATAGAACACTTTACCTATAGATATTAGGTATGCAAAAAATATATTAATGTTTAAGGCTTTATTACAGTCATGGTTCAAACATTTGTTATATTATGGGTCAAAAATTAAGCAAGCCTGTAATTGTCTTTCATAAGCTCTGGGCTTGAAATACATTCCATTGATCATTGAATAATAGTATCTCCCTATGTATGGTAAAGACATATGAAGCAGTATTCAGTGTTAATTTAATCTTTACTGGTTCATAACCAAACAGACCAGCTTTACCAGAGACATCTACACTAATTTAATTTTTTTTCTGCTCTCAACCCCATTTCACATGCCACAGCGCTGGTGAGATGACTATTTATGAAAAGGCCATCCAGCACATAAACCAAGAGATCAGACCTGTGGCCCTTCAACTCAAAGATGACTAAACATCTTCCAGTGCCCATGCACAAGCCCAAACCCAGACTTTCAAGTCCTAAACTACATAGTTCTCCTGGGCTGAGTTTGAGAGAGGTCCATGGAGATCAGTGCTCTACCCCAGTAAACAAATACAAATAAATAAATGCAACAGCAGATGCTTCAATATGCATTTATAGGTAGCATGGGATGTCATAGTAACATCAGCCACTGTATGAATCTTAAAATTCACTTAGGTTCCATTAATTGGGAGATTTACTTGCCAGTCAGATTCAGTATTAGCCATATGAGTTACTGAACTCAGAAAGTACACTTTCTGAACAATATTTTCAGTAGCATTCCACGAAGCAGCTTCTTTTATTAACTTTCCTGTTATACCTGTTGCATAAGTCTTTTCACTGCTTTGCCTGCATGACAACGATCACATCTCATGCATTTGCCAAGTTTACACTCACTCTCCTTCTCATGTACACTCTTCCTTTGACCAGTATTACATTTCTTTGTAATCTTGCCATTTCTTTGTGTTTTAACTCACAGACATCATTTGCTATATTCAAGTTAACATTTTGTTTCTTGGGAGCATGTCAATTTGCCAATGGCAGTTTAAAGCATTTTCGCTGTGTGACCTCTGAGTGGGTGCATTTACAAACATGGGAGATGCAGGGGGGCTTGCCTTCTTAAAAAAAAAAAAAAAAAAAAAAAAAAAAAAAAGATCTGCTTTGAGCGTCATGGAAAATGCTTTTTTTTACTTTTGGCGAATGTGGTGTGAATATCTAGGCATGAACCTTTGCTACTTTACTAATTCACCCTCGGTGGTGATTTTTATTGTTTTTTTAAGTGAAGTTCACTTCAGGTTGCAACTTTTGAAGTACTTCAACATCAGACAGACCAGTGACTATTCTGTATTTGATCTGTTCAGTTTTTTTATTTCGTTAAACCCTCAGTTTTTGGCTAGTCCATGCAAACCCCTGACAAAAGCTTCAGTACATCACCATTAGCTTCTACACTTCAGTGAAGCATGCCCTTTCTTAAATAATATTTATTTTTGGCAAAAATCTTCATCGAGCTTACTAATGCCTGACTCATATGTAATAGTCTAACCCTTTGTGAATGAAAATGAATAATGTATTGCATGTACTTCCTTTCTATGCACTACAACTAATTTTTACTTTAATCTATTTGTTCATACTGGTTGTTACTCTAAAGCAAAAAACTGTTGTCTCTGTGCTGGCCAGGCAAATGACTAGTGTAGTAAAACATCTCTGGTGGGTTACGTTTTGTCATGTTTGACAGAAATTCATTTTTGTAGAGCTGAATTGGTTAAATTTACTAAAACAATGACTTTGTGAGGTAAAACTACTAGTTTTTATTTACAAAAACCTAATTCTGAGAATGACTGATGCTACTCCACATGTTGGTGCAAGTTTTTCATTGGAATAGCATTTTTGTTTTTATGTCTTGAAAACAATCCCAGCTCTGACACTATCTCATGCTGCACACCTCTGATTCCCCAGTCCTGTGGAATGGCAGTGTTAGTAATGTCATGATACACCAGAATTTGCTATAAAATGGTAGCTTTAATTTTGTACAAAATGGGAGTACTGTAAGAATGATGTTATCAGTTCACTCAACATGAATACACTGGCAACTGCCACTAGACCCAGTGAATTATGAGATATTGTACTGCTTCCAATGTCAGTGCTAAACATTCTCCTTAAAAAATGGCAATGTTATAATACATATCTACAGTATATGCAGACTCATAGTAGGTCTACCTATTTATCATCACACTGATCAAGTAAAGGAGATAGATCACAAATAGTCAAATTTATTACATTTCTATACTCAACTACGTCATAATCGTGAGACCTGATAAATTAAAATACTGCATGGAAGTGGACCAAGCGGTGAGTTGACCAAGAAACTAAACTCACCAGAAAGTGTATGTAGTTCACCAGTTAAAATGACAAGTCTAGTGAATATCCTTTGTATGAATATTAACACTAATAATCTGAACCTCTCATCATAGACCTCTCATAATATAAAGGAAGTCCTTTGATAAAAGACAATGATCCATCATAATGCAAGATAATGAAATCACCCAAAATATATCAATGTGGTTGTTTCATCATGTCCATCAATAATTTGCTGCAGTAATGCAAAAATGGCCTCATATTATCAGGTGGATTTTATTTGAGGAGGAATATGTAGGCTGGTGTTGCACCCAGGATGTATTCAAAAGAGTTGTAGGATTCATCTGCTACTTCAGCTACCTTCAGTGTGGATCTTAAATAAGAGTCACCCCCTTCAGCTTGCCTTACATAGGGTACTGAATAGTGAAGACATCTGATTGTAATGCTGTTGCTAAATTATGGACAGAGCTTCAATCAATTATCTTTACGATATGAGAACAAAGTGATATTTTAACAAATGTCAGTGATAATAACTGAATTGTTGTGAATAGACCTTGTATTCATATACAATGCCCTGTCATGGGACGTCAGTGAGTAAGTCCTTTCTAAGGACCTACATTAGTGTGTGACATTCTGCATTTCTCATCTGAGCAGGAAAAACATGTGATATTGTATGATTTTACCTCCGGTCCACAATGATTAACAGGAACAGGACTTTTGTTCTCCACTGAGCCAGTTAGAGGACCAAAACAGACTACTCTGTGTCTCTTCCTTATGCTACATTCCCGGCAGAGATTATACGCATGTGGCATAGTGAAGCCAGAGATACAGGAAGATATTGAGTAAAACTTTCCTGTAGGAACCTATTAAACATAGCAATAAAATCAGATAGGCAAAGATTTATGACTGTTCCTTTTTTAATTTCTCCAAGCTTTTTGGGTTTCTAATACCATGACAGGAATGGACCCCATTCCTAAGTCAGAGTATGATTAAAGTTCATAAAATTAGTTATTTTTTCAATCTTTGATGTTAGCCAGAAGTACTTTTCACAGCACCTGACATGACTCCTTCTGCAATTTGTATGGAGTTACATGTATCGGTAACATATCTAAGTATGACTGCAAATTCTTTTTTTATAAGACCCGTTGCTCCTACTATTACTGGAACTGTCTGGGTATCCTTCTTCCACATTGCCCTCATTTCTGCCTGCAAATCCTAGTATTTTATGACTTTGTATTTCTCTGTACATAAGACACTGTAGTCCCTGGGTGTAGCACTTTCAATAATCAATGCTACTTGTCTTCTTTCCATGGACTTCTATATCTGTTTTTCTCGCATCTATTTTTTGAAATGTTGGTAATGGATGATCCCATGTGACATAAACATCAAAATTTTCTATAATCCTTTGCGGCTCATTTTTCTAGTGTGTTTTAGCTACCTTGCTATTATAATGTTTGCGCAATCCCCATTGCAACAGTCTTGCCACATTATTATGCCTTTCAGTATACAGTCCTTCTGCCATTAGTATATCACAACCAGCAAATAGATGTGCAACTGTTTCCAATTCTGTTTTACAAAATCTACATTTGTCTGGTTCTCCCATATGTTCAATAGACTTTGTAAACCAATGTGTGTCCACTATCTTGGGCCGCCAATATTAACCTTTCATCTTTTGGTTTAAATTCACCTCTCCTTAACAATTCTTGCATTTGATCCTGATCAACATGAGGTTGTTCCAAGAGTTTTCTATACTTGCAACTATATTTATGCATTTTCCACATTTCTTGCCTTCTCATCTGATCATTCAGCATATATTCATTCTTTTGTTTTTTGGCACATTCAGTTGCTGCCTGGTTTCTATCTACTTCTGGTTTGATTTCCATTTTACCTTGACTTGCTTCTGCTGAATTAAGCAGGGAAGTCATCTTAGACATATTCTCCTCATGTTTCAAAACGTTCACTACTTTTGGGACTTGTGAGGTCAGCAGATACGTGTGCAGTCCCACAATTGCAAATATATACATGTAATCAATTTCAAGGAGGACCACACCTCCTACAGAACAGGGAATATATACTCTTGGTATGCACTGATTTTTATAAATGATTTGATGAGCATGAAGGAACCTTCTTGTTTTCCCATCTAACCCACCCAGCACCTTGTGGGGCCAGTCAATCACTCCAAAACTGTAAGTTAGGACAGGAAGAGCAAATTGGTTTATAGCTTGGACTTTGCTCCTAGATGTCAATGCTGTTTTCAGCATTAATTTAAGTCTTCTAAAATATTCCTTAATAAGTTTTTTTTTCATTTGTTTATGTTTTATTGTCAATTCTTCATCAATTCCGAAATATTTATACACTCACTCTTGCTCAAATTCTTTTATATAGCGCATTCTTGTTCAAAACTGATGTTTTCTTGGTGCTGTAGCTTTCCTGCTTTAAAAGTTGCTTTTGCACAAGGATTGCTTGTGTCAGCATGGATGTCAACTGAAATAACTGGTGGTGTAATGCATAAGACGGTAATAACAATGAATGATGGGAAGGCCATTAGAAATAAACAGTCCATTGCTCAATTAAATTTCCAACAGAAATTCTGTTAAATATCAATTATTTGATAGATAGAAATATTATTTTCCTAGTTGACACTTCTCTTTTGTAGGCCTCATTATAGTTTAGATGCAGTAATCTAAGACACGGCAACATGAGAACTTTTGTCTGTTCCACAAGTGACTTGGAACTGTTTAGACTTTGCAAAAAGTCCCTTACGGATAATTGAGGGAAGGAAAAAATTACATTATCTGTGAAAATCAGCAACAGTCATTTTAACTCAATAAATGTTAAATGCAGCCAGGTTAGCAATAAAAATCTGGATCCACATCTGTTGATCTGACTAATTAAAACAGAACTAAGATTCCAAACTGCGTAGGAAAATTCTAGTATATCCCACAAACATGAAGTCATTAAAAAATAACAAAGTCTGTGTAAGTCATTTAGCTTTCAACAAATGTACAGCACTTGAGAAATAAGCCTGAAAAACATAATAAATCATATTCAGACAAAATCAATATAAGGTTCATGTAATATACTGATAAAGCATAAATCTTGTGACATTAGCAGATCATATTAGAATATGAAGAATGGAAAGCATTCAGAGATTATAAGCACTAATTTGCAGCAATTGTACAAACATGTTCATACAGCTGATATTATTGTCTGTATTTTTATTTCTTCATTGGGCCACAGAACCACCACAGATTTAGTGAACTATTCTGTCCATGCCAAGGATTTTGATATTAAATTCATCAGGATGGAATTATAAAAAGTATTTAAAATTTCAGGAGTCAGTATGCACATCTTAAAGTGGAAAATTCATTTTTTATAAAAATGCTCTGTGAGCAACAGTTATGTCTGTGGCATTAACAGCAGTGTAAAAGAAGATGACATCCTGCAAAAAAGAATAAAGGTGGTAAGAGCTCCATACAAAAAACATTAGCAGGGTTTATATACCCAGTGTCGAAGAAGAAAACAAAAGCTTAGAATCCAGATAGACAACTTGACAGCAGCATTCAGTATCAGAGCAATTTAATTTCATAATAAAGAAGTTGCTGTCACTGAAGGGACAAGATAAAATGCAGTTCCAATATAGACCTGCTAAGTATTCAAGGTGGTAATAAGATAGAAAAAGACTGGTCAAGCAGAAACAAGCAGAAATAGACTTTGGGGGGAAAATCAGGGAAAACAGTGTGGCAGAAGTTGGCAGCCAGCCACTGCAACTTTTCCTTTGTGTATCAATTTACTAATGTCCAAGTCAGTTCTGGTGGGGTGTAATAGCTTCATGTATGCTAGTGCGGTTTATTGTTCTTTTGGGGGAGGGGCTGATGGTCTGTGCTGGTTTCAGAAGCTGCACTGCATTGATAGCATAGTATAGTGCAGCATGAATATGTTATATCACAGCATCATGCACTAATTTAAGTATACATTTCAGCCATCTGTGAATTGCACAGGCATTTTTATTCCTGTTGCTGGGTACAGTCACATTCACACTGTACACATTTCAGCCATCTGTGAATTGCACAGGCATTTTTATTCCTGTTGCTGTGTACAGTCACATTCATACTGTACACATTTCAGTCATCTGTGAATTATACAGGCATTTTTATTCCTGTTGGTATCTACAATCACATTCATACTGTACACATTTCAGCCATCTGTGAATGATACGGGTATATTTATTCCTGATGGTGTGCACAGTCATATTCATACTGTGTGTTCTGTGCCAGTTTGATATACAAAAGCATATGATTTGACAGTGCTGCTGCTCTGTGCTCCAGCTCTCAGGTTTTGGTTATTTTCTTTTTACTGTGCACAGGAATCTCAACTTAAATGACAGTAGAGATCTGTTGTTTGTCTTGAAATAGCTTTTTTTTACTCCTTACAGTAACATAGTTCTGGACACCAGCATGTCCACATCTGTCACCCATGCTATTATCCATGCTACTTCCTACAGCAACAATGCTCGTCTAATTTGGACAGCAATAAAGTGGGGATTCTTTTGCATCATAGTGATGTCTTTTACCTTTCATAACTGACCACTGATGCTTTCCTTGCTCGATGTGCACTACAGCATGCATGCTGCCTATGAATGCCTAAGGTGCATTTCACATTATTAGTTAACCATCCAGTGCCAAGGATGTCAAACAAGCCATGGACATTGTCGTAAGAGCTGAAGTTAATGTTCTATGGCAGCAATCTAGCTAATCAGAACAACTTTAAGAGGGACAGATATGTTACAATGGATTTATAGCAGACGTGTTAAACCTGATCCTTTGAGTTCTAACACTTCAAAAAATAGATAGATAGATAGATAGATAGATAGATAGATAGATAGATAGATAGATACAATCTCAATCAATGACATAACTTTTAACTTAAAGTGACAGTAGTGTGGTCTGTCAGCAAGACCTGCATTTGACAAATCATATTGCTCTTAAATAAAGATAGAGAGATAGATAGTGTTTTACCTATTTGAGACTTGATAAGCCTACTGGACACAAAATTCCCAAGTCAAGATGTGCCATGCTGATAGACTCCTACCCAAGAAGACTGAATGCTGTAATTAAATCAAAAGGTGCTTCAACAAAGTATTAGTTTAAGGGTGTGCACTCTTATGGAACCAGCGTACTGTACATTTTTTATTTTTTTCTATTTTTTTCCCCTAACAGATTTGTTTGTTTCTCAATTGAATTGTACAGATTATAGGGTCACATTAAAGGTGGGAAAAGTTTTGAAATGATTTATTGTGGTCTCATTTTTTATATCACAAAAACCTGCCGTTTTAACAGGGGTGTGTACACTTTTTATATCCACTGTATATATTTATACGTGTGTGTGTATGTATATATTTATGTGTGTGTGTGTGTGTGTGTGTGTGTGTGTGTGTGTATGTGTGTGTGTATTATCTAAAACAAGACATTCCACATATTCATGTATTCATATAATGTTAACACAGTATGACACATGTTGTGCTGATCCCTATATAGCACCCCCTGTGTCACTGATATTCTTAGTTAAGGTGTATACCACCACACGTACATACTGCCATATATTATGACAGGAGCACTGTCATGCTTTTCAATATAAAAAAAAAAAGTAAAAAACGTGGTAAAGTGAACTAAGCAAAACAGCTATGATGCAAAAAGAAAAAGCAATACTTCACAACGCTAAAACCATTTAATCAAGTACAAAGCTTTCGGATAAAATCCTTCCTCAGTGTTACAATTTTTTTTTAAAAGAAAAACAAACCTTTTATATATTTGAAATAAAATCCCATGATACAACTTAACCTATCAAAGTGCACACATTTAAAATTCAAGCATTCACCTAAGAACCTTGCACGTACATGCAATGGATAACAATTATTAACATAATAATTATCACTTAACATTCTGTTGTTTATATGTGTATATGTAATATATTTAGGCAAATGTTTGTTTAAAAAAAAAATTTGTAACACTGAGGAAGGATTTTATCTGAAATCTTGATTAAATGGTTTTAGCATTGTGAAGTATTGCTTTTTCTTTTTGCATCCTACTTTTCTGTATCCACATATTATGAATAGATGCATCTCTCACTACACTTCCACACAGTAAACTTTCACATATAGTTTTGTTATCTAGGCATGAACGATATGTAATGGAACGGACCGATATATTAGTTAACTGTGTCCTACTCCTGATGTCCTTGCCCATTGCTGACCATGATGGATATTAAATAGGAAGCATAGCTAGTCTTGTGGCCTAATGCTGTCATGCATTACAAACATGCAGGAGTTGTACATGAGCCTTGCAACCAGGTGCAGATCCAAAATGACCAAGCAAACATCACACTGACTTACAAAACAAATCAGGATTCTATCAGACTAGGATCTCACTTTCAATCTTCCAGAGTTCTCAGCACATCTGGTATATTCCATTAATTTAGACAGATTTCTAAGCCATACTTCAGAATATTATCCTGCATATCTTACCCCTTGCTCCCTTTCACCACCTTCTGGCACTGTCAGCTCTCCTGCACTTCATCCCATAGCACCTCTACCTGTGAATTGTGAAATGTATTTTAAACTCACCCTTCCTTCCAGTTTATATGTTTATGTATGCATACATGCATTGGTGCTTGCAAGAGTGCTTCATAAAAAAGTAAAGAAACATTTTATGAGTTTTTAGCCCACCTGAGCCACAAATATATATGCAGTTTAAGGCTATATAACAAATATAGCACATTTCATTTTTTCATATCTATGTATCTATATCTGTCTATCTATCTACATAACTCTTTTTCTCACTCTGTTTCTTTACACACACACACACACACACACACACACATATTTATATATATATATATATATATATATATATATATATATATATATACACACACACATGTTGCCCTACACTTTATTAGTTGAATATTTATTCCTAAACTGTAATGCAAAGATGTTTTACTGGACATTCATTTTACCGACCATGTGTGCTGATGAATGTTGTTGCTGCTGAAAGAGATAAGTGTGATTCTACTCGGTATGGGAATGTGTGTGCATGCAATTGAGGCTTTTGGTTAGAGTCAGGATTATGTAAGGGGATAGTTTTAGTGGTATGTGTGTGATACATGTTGTATGTGGCAGTCTCTCGTAGAAGAATGTGTAATAGGAAATATAAAAAATAAACCACCTTGGTGATCTATCCCTATAAACAAATTGTACATCTAAAGAAATAAAAACAAGAAGGTCCCATTGCAAATACACTTACTTAAAGAAAAAATCAGCAAGGAACTAAACATGACCACAAGAAAGACCAAGCTGAACATGAACTGCAAATGTCAGCCAAAGGTAACTACAGATCCTTCTTTAGTTGCAATAGGGAACTTAGAAATAACAGCTTGCAACGTACGGAACTAATTCAGAATGAAATTACACTCTCTGACACCCCCACACAAGACAGAAAGTGCAAGCATGTCCTGGATGTACTTTTGAAAATTTAAAACACCAGTTCTACAAGTCTAGACAATTTTTGTGGATGCTTAAGTAATTGTGCCACATATGATCTTGCTAAACCATTACTGCACTTCTTTAGTAGTTGTTGCCCCTGTGGTTTGGAAAACATCTGTAGTAGCAGCCTTATACAAAGGGGAAATAATCTGATGAATGCATCTCATCTGTCTTCTTAAACTATGATATTAAAACTCTCATGCAACTACACCCACAACCGTTTGGTATTGTTAAGGGCAGACAATGTCTATTCACCTTGGAAAACCTATTTGAAAAAGTTACAGAGGTTGTGGATATAGGCTAGTCATGCCAAGCAGCATATCTGGATCTGGCCAAGGCCTTTGACATTGTGCCCCATTCTAGCATTGGAAAATAGCCAAAAAAAACTATGGGTATACCATTATATGGCAAGATGGATTATAAACCATTTGAATGATAGCATTGACTCAAATAAGATGGCAAGTTCTATATCAGAAAGTAAGAACGTAACCGATGGATTACCAGTTAATTCAGTACTGATACCCTTCATTTTTGGTATATACATTTCCAATTGCCATGCCATCAAACACTGACCTATAGCCAACCAGATTTAATGATTTCTGCAAGCTGAGTGTAATTCCTTTCTGCAGTGATACAGACGTGCTTCAGCAAGAGCTCGCTCCTACAAACCAATGGTATACAGAAAGGGATCTAACTATATGCCAAAATATATGGCATTGTCATCTTTGGGAAAAAGCTCTCATTGACAGTTGACAGCATAACCAGTAGCCTAATCTTCACAGATGTGGTAATCAGAGATCTTGGTATGTGAGTCAAAGCTTCCATCACCTTTGACCATCATGTTGCAATAGCAGTAGAAATTCCAAAAATCTTTCTATCTAGCACAATTGACTTCCAAAAGTATCTTATCTAAGTCAAAGTATGCTACTTTCCCTCTATGTTCTTCCCTAATTAGACAAATTATTGAATACAATACCCCTTTCAGCCTACAGCTTGCCAGACATATCAGAAAGATAAAAAGGGTCCCAAAGTTTCCTGATGAAATTGACTATTGACCTAAAACCACTTAGCTACCAAGACAGACTAGAAGTCCTATCCCTATATCCTTTCTCTTATATGTTCCTAAGTAGAGATTTATACTTGGCATTCCAGGTAAATAAAGACTACTCCATAATATATCACTTATAACTTCACATAATGATCAGCTATAAAAACGCCCAAAACAAGGATTTGAACTTCTACCAAAGAACAAATAGAAGATGTTGGAGGAATAGATTCATTACCCATTGGTTGCCTCGTCTGTGGAACAAATTGTCCCTGCATGTTAATCAGGGTGATGCCCTTACTTTCTTCAAGACTAAACTTGATGGATGGGTGCCTTCAAGTTCATCCCTGAACTGACCTGTTTTTCTACCTGGAAGTGCATGTGAGGGGTACATCTTGAAGACGGTATTTCGAGGCACACAAGGTTTTTAGACTCACTTACACCTTGCAGTTTCTATGAACTTATGATTTTGTTATCTGAAACTGGAAGATTTATGTTTAAATTAAAATTCCAGCTCATATTTTCTGAATTATGGACTCATATTGTGGACCATTGCCAGATGTGACTAAATGAAGTATCACTCTGTCATAAATGCAGACATCAGTAAACTAGTTATGCCTGCACTGGTGTTAATTTGATTATTTTGAGATACATGGAACAATAATCTGCACCATGGCAATATACTGCTGCTTTAAATGAAATATTCTAGTCCACTGATGAAAATTAAGTGACGTCACCATCAGCACAGGTGTGAAGTACATCAATTAACATCTCCTCTTCTGGATTTATGTTATGGTATGAAAAGCCTGTGACACAGATGTGTACTATTATGTCATTCTGAATCAACTTTCTTGGCCAATACATTCTAGTCTCTTCTTTGTACTTTAATACTCACAGATATGATCTGCATATCATCTTGAGTGTTTGTCTTATTAGTTCATTGTTAAAATGTATTACTTTTGAGTAGTAGGACCTGGACCTAATTTATTTCTTCCTAGAAAGAAAAAAATGAAACTAATCTTTTTGCATGCTGATAGATTTTTGCCAAGGTCACCCTCTCCTTGTAGTTTCTTTAAATAACATTTATACGTTGCTATGAATACATCTCTGGAATTATTTCAAATTTACATTTTCTTCATCTGTGAATACAATATTGTACATAGACTCTCCATTTCTTTTTCTAACACTTCTTCTAGATTTTTTTTTGCTAAATATGTGTATCAGAAATACACAATTCTTTGCTTGGTCTATGTTCTCTTTCATAATTTTATAGATTAAATAACACCCTCTGAAGATGCTTTACAAAGGTATATGGACTTTTCCTGTCTGACCTTCTTTGCTATATTCATATTTGTGGAATTTCTCACATCTATAAATTACTTATCACTTAAAACCTCCTGTTCTATATCAGCTTATCTCTTTTGTGCATCTGCAAGTCTTTTTGATTCACAGACAGTTTGTAGTATCATCCTAATTCCCACACCCGACTGGCATCTAATTGCAACACAGATGACATACTCACATCATAGTGCTTTAGCATTTGCGCACATGTAACTATTCAGGCTACTTCGTGCTCTAACAGCATTCTTAAGAGGCATGGTTGTCTCATCTGTAATAAGTGCAGACTTTTTGAAATAATGCACCATTCCTCAAAACCTCTGTAATCCCCAGTTGTCTTTTGTAAGTTGCATTTTGCATAATTCTTTGACTTTTTCTGCATCAGGGTTCAGTCTTCCTGAAGTTAGAGTATGACACAATTATTTTAGACTCGTCACTTTTATTTTACATTTGCTCTAATATAACTCGAAATTATGCTGTATTAATCTATGCAGCAACTGTAACACTTTCTTTCCAGGCTGTACTTTTCCCTAACCCCAAATTAACAGGTCAGTGTTTTAATACTATTCTGTAGGTTTAGTGGATCATTTGTAGCCTTGTTACATGATCTGAAATTAAATTTACCAAGATATAAATTAAAACCAGACTCCCAACAAGATGAACTACTTTTATATCTAGGTGCACCCCTTTTCTTATGTCATCTTTAAGTAACAGCTTGGGGGGGCGATATGAGGGGGTATACTCATTCCTACCCATCCCAACATCCAGGTTATGCTTTGAAAGGGTCAGGGGACTACTATGTTTTATTCTCAGTGAGAGTCTATTCTATAAAAGAGGCATTTTTGTAATGAGTACCTATCATGGCAGCAGGTTTTTGCAGACATAAAGGAGGTTGTATAGGACTGGATTCCTTCTAGGGTTTTATAGCCTAGGCAGAGGTCCCATTTTGAAAGTCAATAGGAGTCAGAAAAAAGTGCTTTAAGGTAGTCAGGATAGCTCAAGTTGAACACGTCCTTGATTGTCTTAGTAAGGAAATGCTGTGGTCTCTTGTGCTGGATCATGCACTTAGATAGGGTGGCACAGTGGTGTAGCAGTTAACGTTGTCACCTCACAGCAAGAGGTTCTAATTCTTGGCTGGGGTGCCTTCTGTGTGGAGTTTGCATGTTCTCCCTGTGTTCGCGTGGGTTTCCTTCGGGTACTCCGGTTTCCTCCCACATTCCAAAGACATGCATCTGGAGCATTTCTCCCCGGGCCTCCACTGAAAACAGGCTCTGTGGAACCTAGTCGGACTTTCACAGTCAACAAATGTTAAATAAATAAATAAAAAATAAGTACATACCAGTGGGGGCATTTTACTCTACAAATGGCCTAATAACAGAGTAGTAGAGAACGAGATAGAGAGATGTGTGTTTCCTTGGGTATAGAAGATATACCCCTGGCAATTAGTCTTGCTAAATAAAATTATTTCCTAAAAGCAGTGGTAAAATGGAAGTCAAAGATAGTTCATTGTCAAAATCCTTCATGACTGCATCAATTTTTATTCTGAGCTATGTCATGGGAGCATGGATGCCTCAGTTTGTCACAGTACACAATGCTGCATTTCTTGACATTTAGTTTGAGACCGTGGCATGTGCATCAACAGTTAGTGCATGTTAGGGCCTCCTGAAGAATCTGGTGATCAGGTTGTATATTTATTTCAGCTCCTACATTACAATCATCAGCAAATTTTATCAGCCATAGGCCCTTGTTGTAGGCCTTGACATTAGAAAAGTAGATACCAAAGAAGAGTGGTCCCAGTATAGATCCCTGCGGTACACTGATTTTAACTACTCTTTTGGTTGAGAGTGTTACTCCAACACTAATAGATTGGTTTCTATCACTGAGACAGTTTGATATCCAGCAGGTAACATAGGTCTTTAGATTTTGTTTGATTAGATAATCAATGTCAGAATGCGGAATTGTATCAAACTCTTTAGCCAGGTTCCAGATTCACAATATGAACTCATTTGCCTGAGTCTAGTTCCTCAGTGACTTGATCAAAATGTCTACTAGATTCAGGAGACAAGATCTGACTTTAACAAATGCAAGCTGGTTTCAGTTCACTACAGCTGTTTTCCAAACCTCTGGGTCATAACTTATGGCTAGACTTGAATTTTGCTTATCTCTTCATTTATGAGTTATTTAATGATCATCTCCATAGTCTATCAATCCTGGTAGGCACACTGGTGCCAGGATTGGAAAAAAAATGACAGTGTAGAATCCTCAAAATCTGGAAACATTCCTACAATGGGGTCAGGCCAAGCCCATGGGAAGGATGGCCCTCTTTGTAGAAGGAAGTAGCAGCCCACAAAAATCACAAAAACTGATGGGCCAAAGAAGAGCCATAAAGATGATAGAGTGGACTGTTGAGGATAAGAAAGAAATTATGTATTGTTACTATTATGCAAAAAACCCAAAACTTCCAGACAGAGGATATACAAAGAGATAAAGAGATAAATTAGAGGAAAAAAATACCTTCACAGGAAAAACTGTCAGAAGCTTCAAATAAAAATTTGCATTCATTAATACAGCAGATTTTTGAAAAACAGTATATAGATCAAGAAACTTTGATCTGTTTGGAAAAAGAAGCATCTGAGGAAGTGCAAAAATGTAAACAACAAAACCTAGACATTTTTGAAAAGTATAAAAAAGAAATATGGACATGGGAAAGAAAGAGAGTTTTGATATGGTGCAATATTTATGCAAAGGAGAAAGTCAAAGTTAACTAATATGGAGAAGGCAGCCCCAAAGATACTTGAAGAGTAATACAGGCAAAGGCATCCAGATATGGAAATTTTCACAAAAAAAAAAAAAATAATATCACAAAGATGGAATGTGGAAAAGAAGATTAGTAAAGCAGAAGTTAAAGAAATAGAATATGAAGTTATGGAGTGCCTGTGAAATGAAGGATTTAATGTAGAAGGTCTAACACAAACTACATCACAGTATGATGGAGTGAGTCCCCAGAATATGGAGAAGCATGAAGATCAGGAGACATGTGAAGAAGAAATATGGACATGGGAAAGGAAAAGTTATTTAATATGGTGTGATATTTATGCAAAGGAAAAAAGCAAAACTAACCAATACAAAAATAGCATCACCAAAGATATTTGAAGCGAAATCCAGGCAAAGGAATCCAGATATGGAAAACTTTACAATACAAAAAATAAGAAGACTAAGAGAAAAGTAGAAAAAGAGATTAGTAATGGAGAAGTCAAAGAAATAGAAACTGAGGTTATGGAGAACCTACAAAGTGAAGGATTCAGTGAAAATCTAATACAGAAAGCACCACAACAGGCTAAAGCAATGGATATCCAAATTAAGGGAAACCAGTGGAATAGGAAGCACCCGGGCAGGTGTCATATCAAGATATTTTGGAGCCTTCCACAGGAAACCAGTATAAATGTTCACTTGAAGTTAGACAACAAGGAAAGGAACAGGAGACTGTGGAAAATCTGATGCAGTCAAAGTTGAGGAGTGATAGGCCAGTGAGTTCCCATATGATAGAGCAACAGATAGCACAGGATGAAATTGAAGAGAAGGTGCCACAGGAAGATGCTATAGAACTTTCTATAGAATGCCAGCAGGAAATGGAAAACAAAGGATGTGCCCTCATTCTGGAAGAAAATGAACTAAGGGAGTAGTTGCTTGATTTAATGGAAATAGATATATTAAGATCAATGAAAGAAATAGACTGCAGAAGGTCAATAAAACCCCAAAAGTCAGAAGTCTGATAAAACAAATGAACACAGTAATTAGGACTGTCCCTAGAGATACATGTGATATAACAGAAGTAAAGAGAGTATATTACTGTGCAGCTAAACTAATAACTGATAAAGTTCTACCACAAGAATACAGGGTAGTGAGGGTAAGGAAGGGGAGAAATCGAATGCCATCATGAAAATATTGAATAGAGAAAAATATAAAGCAATTAATACAAGAAATGTCACTGTTAGAAGAATATACAAGAGAGAATAAATAGATCAACAAAATACTAAGAAAGATAGATGTGATAAAAGCAATGCACAATATTAGAACAGACCAGGATCTATCATGCACTATTGCAAATAAACTAAAAATTTCAGCACAGGAGGAAGAACGTAGAAGATACACAGATAAATATAAGGAAAAGTACAAAATAAGCAATTTATTGATGACTCCTAAAATGTTTTATAGAGGATTAGGAAACAAGGTAAAAGGAACTGAAAGACCACCAAATAAAGAAGAAACAGGTGCATTTTGGAGAAGTATCTATGAAGATCCTGTGGAACACAACAAAGATGCTAAATGGATAAAAGAAGTAAAAGAAAGAATAAGAAGTTTAAAGGTACAAGATATGAAATGGGATGAAGTAACTGCCAGAGAAATTTAAACAAAGTTAAGAAAAGCCTCTAACTGGAAGACACCAGGCCCAGATGCAGTACCTAACATTTGGTTAAAAGTATTAACGTCTTTGCATGAAGCTTTAGCCATGATTAAGAACTATTTATATGTGCACCCCAAATCGACACCAGCCTGGCTAACAACAGGTTAACAATGCTCCTGCTTAAGAGTAAACCTGCAAACTACCCCAGAAATTATAAACCAACGTCTTGTCTTCCGACGACATATAAACTATACATGGGAATTGATACTGATGGAGTTTATAGTCATTTAGAAGAAAACTCAATTATGGCAGTAGAACAAAAGGGCAATAAAAGAAAGTAATATGGAACAAAGGATCATTTGTTGTTAAATAAAGTCGTAGTAGAGAACTGTAAAAAAGGGAAGAAACTAAGTATGGCATGGATTGACTACAAGAAAGCATTAGATAGTATCCCACATTCATGAATAAAAGAGTGCTTAAAAATGTATAAGATGCACCCTACACTGATCGACTACATTACAGTGACTGTGAAGCAATGGCAGACCACTTTGCATTTAAGTCATCCCAGGGATGAAAAGTCAAAGGGGAATATTCCAGGGTGACTCTCTCTCACTGTTGCTGTTCTGCCTTGACCTCAACCCATTAAGCTGTTTACTTAAGTTTAGGCCATGGCTATAATTTGGTTCCTAGAAAACAACAAAGTCTTATAACTTCTGATCTTCTTTGTTGATGATTTAAAACTGTGTAATTTATCAGATGAGGAACTGAAAGCACAGCTGCAGGTTGTCAAAACTTTTACAAATGATATTAGAATGTCATTTGGCCTTGATAAATGTGCAAAAGCAACCTTTAAAGCAGGAAAACTGCAACACCAGAAACACATCAGTTTGGGACAATAATGTGATATAAAAGAACTTTTGCAAGAGGGAGTGTATAAATACTTGGGAACTGATGAAGGATCACCAATAAAACATGGATAAATGCAAGTAAAATTTAATAAGAAATATTTTAGAAGACTTAAATTAATCCTGAAAATAGCATTGACATCTAGGAACAAAATCTAAGCTATAAACCAATTTGCTCTTCCTGTTCTTACAGTTTTGGAGTGATTGGCCCAAAATGTGTTGGATAGATTAGATATTAAAACAAGAAGGATGCTTCATGCTCACCAAATGATTTATAAAAATCAGTGCATACCAAGATTATATATTCCCCATTCCGAAGGACAGATGGGCCTCCTTGAAATTGATTACATGTATACATCTGCAATCATGGGACTCCACACATATCTGCTGACCTCACGAGATCCAAACATAGTGAAAGTTTTGAAACATGAGGAGAATAAATCTAAGATGACTTCTCTGCTTAATTTAGCAGACGGACATCAGCATCAAGCAGGCATGGAAATCAAACCAGAAGTAGATAAAAATCAGGCAGCAACTGAATGTGCCAAAAAATAAAAGAAGCAATATAAGGTAAAGGACCAGATGAAAAGGCAAGAAATGTGGAAAATGCATAAATATAGTTGCAAATATAGAAAACTTCTGGAAGAACCTCATGTTGATCAGGAACAAACACAGGAATGGTTAAGTAGAGGTGAATTCAAACCAAGAGATGAAAGGTTAATATTGGCAGCCCAAGATAGTGGGCTACGTACATGTTGGTTTACAAAGTACATTGAACATGTGGGAGAAACAGACAAATACAGGTTTTGTAAAACAGAATTGGAAAGTGTCGCACACCTCGTTGCTGGTTGTGACATACTATTGGCAGAAGGACTGTATACTGAAAGGCATAATAATGTGGCAAGACTGATGCACTGGGGATTGTGCAAAACATTATGGTGTTGAAGTGGCTGAAAAACACTGGAAACATGAGCCAGAAAGCATCATAGAAAATGATGAAGTCTACATCACATGGGATCATCCATTACCAACAGTTCAAAAGATAGATGCTAGAAAACCAGATAAAGTGGTCCAAGAAAAGAAGACAAAAGTAGCATTTATCATTGAAATTGCCACACCCTGTAACTACAGAGTCCTGTGCACAGAGAGACACAAAGTTATAAAATATCAGGATTTGCAAGCAGAAACAAGAGCAATGTGAAAGAAAGATACTCAAATAGTTCCAATAGTAGTAGGAGCAATGGGTCTTATAAAACATAGTCTAAAATCATATTTAGATATGCTACCAATGCCTGTAATTCTGTATGAATTACAGGAGTCATTACTGGGCACATTGCGGGTGCTGTGAAGACCACTTTTGGCTGACATCAAAGATTGAAACAATATTAATTTCATGAACTTTAATTGCACTTTGACTTAGGAATGGGGTCCATTCCCATCATGGTATTGGAAACCCAAAAGATTTGGATCAATTAAAAAAAGGCAATGATACCCAGACAGTTCCAATAGTAGTAGGAAAAATGAGTCATAAAAAATAATCTATAATCATATTTAGATATGTTACCAATGCATGTAACCTCGTATGAATTGCAGAAGTCATTACTGGGCATATTGCGGGTGCTGCAAAGAGCACTTCTGGCTAACATCAAAGTTTGAAACAATACTAATTTCATGAACTTTAATCATACTTTGACTTAGAGATGGGGTCCATTCCTATCATGGTATTAGAAACCCAAAAGACTTGGAGAAATTAAAAAAGGATGTCAAGGTTTATGGGTCTATAGTTTTCCAGATCAGTAGTGGGTCCCCCTTATAGAAGTGGAATGGCTACAGCGGTTCTCCATAATTATTCTGTAAATCCAGTAACAAGGTTGAGATTGATTTGACTTAATGATGAATTATCCAGGCAATATGTGAGGTGCAGACATGAAGATGGCCTAACACATTATCTAGGCCCATGAAGCTAGTGTTCTTAGACTTGCACAGAGCACTTAGGTCTTTTTTACATGTGATCAGGGTCAAAAAATATGTTAAAAAAACTTTCCAAATCTTAAAGTACCTATTCTTCCTAACAGCTATGTGGAATACCTCCGGTACAAAATAATCTAAAAAATTTCTACTTTCCTTTTGCCTAACAAATGCGCACAATTTGAAACTTACTTCTAGTCTTATCTGACAGAAATTTTTGTTTGCGTCTCTTTCTGAAAAAACATAGGCATTATTGAGGCTACTTGTTTAATAAACAATGAGAAATGCAATGCTATAATGACTTTATTCAGATTTTGGAGATAACACAGCTGGAAGTTTCATCGCATTTACAACAGTAGCCATAATATTCACCCATTCATTTGGTTGTTTGCTTCTTAATGACCCCTAAGTATTCTGCCCAGTTTAACTGCTGTTATGGTTAAATTGTGAGAATTACAAGTACTTTCACATGAGAAACTATCACTGGCAGTTCATCAGATCTGATCTGCTTGTGATATCCTTTTGACAAATTTCCTAGGCTAGTGAATAAATTAATCTAATCTTGAAGGATGTCATTGGTATAGTCTATGACTGACTGATGATATACATATGCAATATTTGCTTTTACATGTTTAGTCTTATCAGTCCTAGTGTTGCACGTGAAAACAGACACATCAAAAATATTAAGGCTGGTATTCATAGTCCAGGACTTTGCACATACCTCGTGGTTATCTGCAATTAGTGTCGCAAGACAGATATGTAAATAAGATCAGTTTACTATCAAAATGTTGAAATTCATTTGGTTTAACATTCATGTGATCGACCCATATGGTCACTATATGAATATTAAGTAGTTCATTTGGTCGACAGGAAGTGCATGCAAATTACCTGTCGACATTATGTTGCAAACAGGGCAAGGATTTTCCCTTGTCTGCACTGTTGTGCAATCTCGGAGTTGTAATATATAAGTAGCTGGGGGTGTGGGGGGTGCAGAGAGGATACATGCCGTTTGATGCTTTGGTCTTCGACAGATGGACATGTATCCAGTTCTTTCATTTACAATGCTGTCAAAATATTTCCTTACATAACTGTCAACTGTCCAGATTTTTGCCTATATTTTTTGGTCTGTTCCTCATAAAATATGTGTTTTTCTGACAAATCACTGAGGGCTGAAGTCCCTAAATAATGACAGGAATTTGAATTCTGGACTTCAGAGTCTTCATAAGATGCATGCTAACACAAAACCTGTTATTCTAGCAACTTTCTAATTGTATATGATTGGTATTTAAAATCTGTCCTTATTTTTGGGACTTTGTCCCCAAGCTTTGTCTAGATTTCTCGTGCTAAAAGGTTGACAGGTATCTTTCCTTCTAACCACTAAAGAAAACAGTTATAGCTAGAGTACAGAAATTATACACTAACATATTTCTCACTCTTGTTTCCACTAATGTAGTAATTTTGTTTAAGCTAAGTGGTGTCATTTTTTTTATACACATTTCAAAATATTTTAAGATAAAGTCATGTCTGTAATGATTATACATAGTAATATAATTACTTAAAAGTGTATTAAAATCTATATGCACATACTTACAGTATATACAGATATAGATATAGAGCTCTCTATCTTTATACATACACATATATATATATATATATATATATATATATATATATATATATATATATATATATATGTATATATGTGTATATATACACACACACACACACACACACACACACACACACACACACACACACACGCACACACCAGTCAATGCATTCAATATAGTACTTTATTTAATTTCCAGTTTACTTAGTTATTATCATTTTTTTTTTATTTACATAGGCATGCCTCTTTGAATTCTTATGATACTTTGCTAATATTCCCTGTCATGTACAACAAAAATAAATGTGTGCAATGTAGGTGGAATGTTGTTTTCAAAATATTGTGGTGTGCATAGAACACTGTGTTCAGGTAGAACTTAACCACAGAGACATGTTGCAATTCATGGAAGTTTGCATTTCCTTTGCTGTACAAATGTGTCTGATTTGATAGGTAATGCAGAAGTTAAACAAGGGCTTATATCTTTGTAAAGTTTGTTCTGGTTGCTCACTTGACACTGCGACCCACAGCACCCCTCCCCCGACCTCCACTCTGACTAGAGTAGGTCATCTGCCTGAGACTTCAGTCATGTTGTACATGTAGTTACAATATTTTTAAACAAACTATGTTTCATAATAATATTTCTTTGTCCTACACCAGTGGTCTCCAACCTTTTTTGAACCAATGACCAGTTTCATGTAAGATAATTTCCCACTGACTGGCCATTGCACACATAATAAAGTGCATAATATTTACTTATTTATTTGACATTTGTTTATCTGGAAGGCCTGACTGGACAAGAAGTCCATTTTCAGTTGAGACCCAGGGAGAAAAGTTTCAAAGTACAATAAAAAGAGAGTTGGCAATAATTACAAAAAAAAAAAAAAAAGTGTACATTCTGCTTAATAGCATAACATTGATCTGCTATGGCCAAGACATGCACAAACCTAAAGGCAACCTTATTGACTTTCTGTCCCTATTATTTGCCTCTGTCCAGCATACCTCTCAGCTGTACAGATTTTACCAGAATGTCCAGATTTTTACCTCATATTTTTGGTCTGTTTCTCATAAAATTGTTGTTTTCTGGCAAATCACTGGCAGATCATTGAGGTTTGAAGTCGGAAAATAATGACAGACAGTTGAGTTTCATACTTAATACCCTTCAGCAAATACATGTTAGTGCAAAACCTGTATTTCTATCTACTTTTCAAGTTTGTAAGGGCAGTAAAGTGTCCCTATTTATGGGACCTCCCCCCCCCCCCATTATGTTTGTCTTTGTACAGGTTTCGTGCTCTAAGAAGTTGAGAGGTATGTGTCCAGATTTATTGTGCAAGAGGTTGAGTGGTGTGGTTGAGGGGTACACAAGCTTCATTGCTGCTGCTGCCAGGGATCACTCTCACGCTTCACTCTTTCTCTCTCTCTCAAACACACACATACATACACACACACACACATGCACACACACACACACACACACACACACACACACACACACACACACACACACACACACACACACACACACACACACACACACACACAAGTGTCTTTTGCTTTCATACACCCATTCAGTCACACATCGTTCTCAATCTGTATTGATCTCTCTCACATGCAATCTCTTTTGGTTTCATGCACACATTCACTCACACATGCAGACAGAAACACACACACACACACACACACACACACACACACACACACACACACACACACACACACAAACTCTTCTACTTTCATGCACACATTCACTTACAAATGCAAACAGAAACATATACACACACACACACACACACACACACACACACACACACACACACACACACACACACACACACACACACACACACCTTTTTTGGTTTCCTTGACTTTTATTTTACACTCGCTAAACAAAAGCGCTGCTTAGCGAGTGTAAAATAATGGCTCAATCTAGCTCACTGCTTACTCTCTCTCATACACACACAATCTCTTCTTTCACACACATACATTCTGCTTTCATGCACACATTCATTCACACACAGACAGACACACAAACACACTCATACACATGCATACGCACATTCACTTTTTCTTTTCACTCTGTGCCTGGTGGCCCAGTGGTTGCCGACTGCTGCCCTATACAAAACTGGGTTCATGAAATCTAAGTGCTAAGTCAGATTATCCAATAGTAATAAATTAAATTAACTTGTGTAACTGCAAATGTTTTGTTTTTTAGTCTTTAGAAATTCTTGAACTACTTATTGTAATGCAGCACAGGTATTATGTCTTTGATTACAGAGCTACATGTGCAGATTATTATTTTAGGAAACATATGGCACATTTGCATTTATTAAGAAAATTATGTTAACACATGACCCATATCTTTTTCAGAAAAGACGTAGTTATATGTTTATAAGTTCATGATTTCCTCTGTATTTTCATAATGGCATTATGGATAATATTTGCAGTTGCACATATCTTTTTCAGGAAATACCTCTACTTATGCCAAGTTGTTATACTTTGATTATGTTTAATATGAACCAGCAAAATACTAAACATTACAAAACAAAGTTCTATACTTACTATACAACTTTGGCCTTCTCTCTGCTACCTGGTTTACTCACTTGGCCAGTTAGTCAGCACTAAGTTTGTGCAAACTATCATAACTTTGACAGCACTGCTGCTCAGAGCACATGATACTGGTCAGGGATGACAGGTGGTCACCCCTTGACAAATACCTATTTTCTTCCTGGTGGTGCCACATGTGCAGGCCTTGATTTTATCCTGATATGAATCATTGTGAAGACAGAGTATGATAAAGGTCTCTTTGTTGGATCAGCTTGAAGCGTGGCCATGTGCCTTCACAGATGATGCCATGGCACAAAGTGCCAGAACCAGAATGAAGAAAGTATGGCCAGGACTATATTTCTCAAGTTCAGAACCATTTCTTCTGGGGTGTGACATCATCTTAACCAAACCTAGTTAACTAGCAGGGGCATTGCACCATGTAATGTAATTACTGGCAAGTTTGGTTTATCCAAAAATGATTTGTCCCACACATGTTTTTGTAAAAAGAAGCCAGAGATGTTTCACTTACATGCCGAATAAAAATTGAACTATATTGAATAGTTGCTAGTTGTATGATTTACAATTGCTACTTCTGCTGGTCATTGCATGAGGCACATTTTTTTAGAGTATTACACATAATGCCAATTATACGTGTCTCATATAGTACAGTAGCAGCTTTTTTTATGTATTTATTTATTTATGGTGGAGTTAATATTATTATGTATTTTATTTACAAGTTTTAGGAACTTATCAGTTGCATGAGGTGTCGAGGTATGATAGATGACGTTAGATGGGCAGGGATTACATTTCATATTTGTACAAACCATCATGCAGATGACTCCATTTTTTTTTTTTTAACTATATTCTGATTTTACATTTGTCTAGAGCCATTCATGTGACTGCTCAGGAGTGCTGCCCGCCTTGTGTTCATGTCAGCCTGGGTGGGCATTCATGATTGTCCAAGACAGATGCATGTCCATACATTGCTGTGCACATTTGCGTATTAGTGTAATTCATGGAGATAAATTAAAATAGGCCTCATTTGTGTAAACCGTATGTAAATGGCCCTGAATTTATGAGGAGGCATTCAGCATCACCATATTAATAAGCCATTACTTGAGATAGGTGGCAAATGTCTTAGAATACTGATGACTTTTTAAAGTAAGAAAAGATTTAAACATATATATATATATATATATATATATATATATATATATATATATATATATAATTTAATAAGAAACACTTAAAAATAAGTGGAATTAATGACTTAAAGTTAAGAAATTTTGATTTTACATATATGATGTACATATTATGATGACACTGATCGAATGTTGTGACATTTTGAAGTGGGATTTCAGTACCGAAACAGTGGAAATGATAACTGTTCATTGAAAATAGTCATTAATTTGGTATCATTTAGTGACTGTACATAAGATTTAATTGTGAAGTTCTGCAGTAGTAGGGATATCAACATGCATCTGTGTTTACTAGAGATTTCTGAGTGACAATGATGAATAAAAAATGTCGGTGTTATGAATACATGAAAAAGTAAATGGTAGGGAGGGATGCATTTTGTCTTAAAACTGATTGCTTTAATGACCAGAATGCACTGCAAGTAATATATTTCAATTTTACTTGACTAGATTTAGATGTCTGCATATATATTTATGTGGTTTATGTTAGCTAACATTTTTAATGATGATGGCAGACACACTTGGCCAGTGTTTTGTAGTTTAAAAGCAGATTACATTAAAACGTTTACACTGTGTGACTGTGTTCCTTTTTTAAAATACAGTAATGATGGAAAATAAGAGATAAAACCAGAGAAAGGATAGCTTCAGCCACAAGGAAAATCCCTTCCTCATGGCAGCCCTTAGGACATATGGAAAACTTCTACTTGGTAAAGGGAGACCTAAAGAAGCCAAGAGGACCACGGCCTAGAATCGAGTACTTCTACATACTAATGCAGTGAGTAGAAGAAATCAAACATTATCACGGTGCAAGGGCAAATGATATGGTAGGCTGTGCTAGATACAAGAGCAGGCAGAATGCAACTTTCTTACCTGTAATGGGGTGTTCCACTGACAATTATTCAATTAACACCAGATGAGGAATACCTTATACCTGTACATGGGGATGACTGTGGCACATACGATGGTGGCACTGGAATAATAAGAGGTAGTGTGGACACTGGCTATTACCAATGTCTGCAGCAGCAACACTCATCTGCTCAAGCAAAAGATATTTATACAGAAATGTAAATGCTGACAAAGAATGATGACATTAAACTTATACATTTATTAATAGGTGAACTTTGCACATTATAAATTAGAAGAAGTGCCGTATGTCCCACTTGAGATAGGTGGCAAATGTCTTAGAATACTGATGACTTTTTAAAGTAAGAAAAGATTTAAACATATATATATATATCGTTGAAAGGTAAATTAAAAATGCTGGTTACTGCCACAGCACGCTTGCTTATAAAAAAGATAAGTAAATGGATAAATAACTCAAGCAAGCGTTGACAGAGTGAGAAATAACCTTCTATGTGTAAAAAATCCAAGTAATCCGGTCTTCTGAGACAAATAATTCAGTTTATTACACAGATAAACCACGATAAGCGCTTTCACTAACTAGTAGCTTCTTCAGATCACAAACAGGAAGCACAGGAACCATGTGCTTTAAATATCTGCATGTTAATTAATCAACCAACTTTTAAAGCAGAAGCGCCATAAAACCTAAAAACTAAATATATAAACATAAAATCATCTCAAGATGCAACAGAAATAAACAATGGTGTATGCATATTACTTTTAAAAAATTTAAATAACTTCATTCCATAAGAAACAATAAAAATTGAAGTAAATATAAGAACATGTTGTGAGCAGCATACTATCAAGTACAAAAGTGTATACAGCCTAATACATAACTGCATGTGATAGTCATATTATTAATAATACGAGGCAACTTAGAAACTATACATAGTAGATGCCATCAAAAACATGAAACCATATACAAGTCGAAGGAACTATTATCAACCAAAGTGATACTTGGTATAATAAGGTCAGTGCATAAACAAAGATGTATATCTGCATATGTATAAAAATGTGTATATAAATGTAGTGTCTTAATAAATATATGTATCTAAATATAAAAGAATGAATGAATGTGTACAGAAATATAAATAAATAAATAAATAAATAAGTTAATAAGTTATTGTCTAAAAATGAAGCTAAAACCATTAACATTAACAGTATTACAATATAAAATGAATAAATTACCCAAAAATGTGATATATGTATGTGTATGTATATGTATGGGAACAAATATCAGAGCACATTGAATTCTTAAAATTTCAGAACTTAGTGTGCCTACGTTTCTTTAGGTGTGGTCTGATAGATGCCCTTTCATTTAAACCATGACCTTTATCAGCTCTCAGCAAAATAATCCACCTACTTTCTCTATCTTGGTATGATTCATGATGTCACCTCCTCTTACATTAACATTCATTTTCTCCAGCACCCTAAACATGAACTTGTGTTCAGGACTTGTTTGTGTCACATGCTTGGCCAATGCATTCTGCAGATTACCTTTCTTTATATTATAACAATGTTCCCTTATTCTGTCTCTTAATACCCTATTTGTTTTACCAACATAGAAACATGAACACAGTTCACATACAGCAAGGTATATGACATCAGGTGTCATACAGTTGGCATTGGCTCGGGTATATATTTCCCTCTGTGTATCTGGATGTATAAATACTATGCTAGAATCTATTGAGGAGCAAAAGTTGCATTGTCCACAAGGTGTGGTTCCATAACTAAGACTCGGTGCGTATTCTTGTTTGGTGGATAACAAAGCAATCTTTTAAGATTCTTCTTATTCCTATAGGTAAAGGATGGAGAATCACCTACAATGTTTGTCAATATGACATCAGTTTGTAGTATGTTCCAATTTTGGAGATGATCTCTCTAATTTGTTTATTATCTGCTGTATATGAAGTCAGAAACCTAACTTTTGCATTTGTGACTTCTTTGACATCATTCATTACTATAGGCTTGGGCCCAAAATATGGGGTACCTGATGTCGAACGTAAACTTAGAGCATTATCAAATTGCAAATCTACCTCCATTAGAATTATAACCTCTCTCAGCAAACTTCTCTCCCAAGTCATATAAGTCTGCCATAAAGCCTTTGTCATTGGAATTCAACCTAGACATTCGTAGGGTCTGTCCTTTGACTATGTTACTGAAAACATACTGAGGATGCATACTAGTTCTGAATAGTAAAGTGTTCCTATAACAGGGTTTCCTAAAAATCCCAGTGTTAAACATTCCACATTCGAGTTTTTCGACATATAAATCTAAAATTCAATTTTCAATAATGAATATTTCATTGTAAATTTCAAACATGGTGTAATGTTATTCAAAACCATATTGAAACTAAGCAATTCTTCTATATTACCATCCCATAGAATAAACACGTCATCCACAAAACGTCTATAAAATCTTACATATTTCTTAAACATGTATTCTTTGAATAATAACTGTTCTTCCCAGTAAGCTAGGAACATATTGGCGTAGCTGTTGGCACAAGGAGTGCCCATAGCTACGCCGTCTAATTGCTGATAAATATTATCAGTAAACATAAACACATTATTTTCCAGCACTAGCTCAAGGAAATGTACCAACAAGTCAATTAAAACATTGCCATAGGTACTATGTTCTGTAAGATATTTACTAACATAAGTAAGACCAAGATCATTAGGGATGACTGTAAACAATGATTGTATATCAAAAGTTACTAAAATCAGATTTTGGATAGTATCCATTTGATTATTAATATAGTACAAATCTGTTAAAAACTGTTTAGAATCACGCAATACAAATTCATTATTGTTTAAAATACACCTTAAATGTTTCTCAATAAAAACTGACAAGTGCTCCGTAACCATCCTTGCCCTGAGACTATTGGTCTCATGGGTGGCTTGGTAATGCTTTTGTGTATTTTGGGTATTCCATGTATAACTGGGATGGTAGGCATCTTAATATATAAATAATTGAACTCATTTCTATTTATTAAATTACTTCTATAAATATCTGTTAAAATATCATGTACATATGCACACATTTCATGGACCGTAGTAAAATCAATTCTTGTATAAAACACATCACTTAACATATTATACATTTCATTCTGATAATCTATGGTATCAAGTACCACTATGCCAGAGCCTTTATCTGCTGGCCTAATTGTTATATTTAAATCATTTCTTAAGTTATGAAGGCTCTTTCTTTCGTGGTATGACAGATTATTATTAAACATAAAATTAGAATTGTTCAGTCTCTTTTTATGCAAATACTTATAAATCTCATCTTCTGTAGTGCGTAAATATGCTTCAGTTAATGGATGATTTACTGGTGTATAGTCACTCAGATTCTTAAACACAAATTTATCATTGCCAGTAGTTAATTCACTATCAATCTTATTAATAGAAGTATCATTATAAATGTACTTGAGCATAACATTTCTGCAAAACATTCTAACATCTATGATGGTTTCATCTAGCATACTATTGCTATGAGGAATGAAACTTAGTCCTTTGACTAATAAATTAATGTCATGCTGTGACAGCGGAACACTGGACAAATTAAAAACTAAATTTTGTTGTGATTTGTCCACATTTTCTTTAGCGTTGTATTGGTGAGTGGCTCCCCTGAAAATTTCCTTTTTTGACGCCCTCGACTGTTCGAGCGTGTTCTGCTTAAGTTCTTCTCCTGGCGTATTGCTAAAGGGAAGGAAAGATTTAAAGCTGCTCCTTTTTTAAATTCATTTGTTTTAGATCTAGCAACCTGCTCTTGATCATTCAGCAGTCTATTCTTAACAACATTCACAGCAGGATATAAATTTACATTTTCATTCATACTGTTATGCGTTATATGTATAACATCTATAGAGTCATTGCTAGTTGCTATTTCCTCATTACTAGCAGCTAAGTTAGTAGAAGGACAAATATCAGCAGATATAGTATCAGAGTCAACATATTCATTAGCAATGGTTGGGGCCTCTCCTGCAATTTCTGGCACATTAGAAACAGCTGCAGGAGATGAGACCACTTTACCAGTGCTCTGTAGAGTCTTATGCTGTTGAAGAGGTAAGCTGCCTTGCTTGATAACAGATGCAGGCATACTTTCTTTCATCTCCAAAAATTGGAACATACTACAAACTGATGTCATATTGACAAACATTGTAGGTGATTCTCCGTCCTTTACCTATAGGAATAAGAAGAATCTTAAAAGATTGCTTTGTTATCCACCAAACAAGAATACGCACCCGAGTCTTAGTTATGGAACCACACCTTGTGGACAATGCAACTTTTGCTCCTCAATAGATTCTAGCATAGTATTTATGCATCCAGATACACAGAGGGAAATATATACCCGAGCCAATGCCAACTGTATGACACCTGATGTCATATACCTTGCTGTATGTGAACTGTGTTCATGTTTCTATGTTGGTAAAACGAATAGGGTAATAAGAGACAGAATAAGGGAACACTGTTATAATATAAAGAAAGGTAATCTGCAGAATGCATTGGCCAAGCATGTGACACAAACAAGTCCTGAACACAAGTTCATGTTTAGGGTGCTGGAGAAAATGAATGTTAATGTAAGAGGAGGTGACATCATGAATCATAGCGAAGAGAGAGAAAGTAGGTGGATTATTTTGCTGAGAGCTGATAAAGGTCATGGTTTAAATGAAAGGGCATCTATCAGACCACACCTAAAGAAACGTAGGCACACTAAGTTCTGAAATTTTTAAGAATTCAATGTGCTCTGATATTTGTTCCCATACATATACATACACATACATATATCACATTTTTGGGTAATTTATTCATTTTATATTGTAATACTGTTAATGTTAATGGTTTTAGCTTCATTTTTAAACAATAACTTATTAACTTATTTATTTATTTATTTATTTATATTTTTGTACACATTCATTCATTCTTTTATATTTAGATACATATATTTATTAAGACACTACATTTATATACACATTTTTATACATATGCAGATATACATCTTTGTTTATGCACTGACCTTATTATACCAAGTATCACTTTGGTTGATAATAGTTCCTTCGACTTGTATATGGTTTCATGTTTTTGATGGCATCTACTATGTATAGTTTCTAAGTTGCCTCGTATTATTAATAATATGACTATCACATGCAGTTATGTATTAGGCTGTATACACTTTTGTACTTGATAGTATGCTGCTCACAACATGTTCTTATATTTACTTAAATTTTAATTGTTTCTTATGGAATGAAGTTATTTTAATTTTTTAAAAGTAATATGCATACACCATTGTTTATTTCTGTTGCATCTTGAGATGATTTTATGTTTATATATTTAGTTTTTAGGTTTTATGGCGCTTCTGCTTTAAAAGTTTGTTGATTAATTAACATGCAGATATTTAAAGCACATGGTTCCTGTGCTTCCTGTTTGTGATCTGAAGAAGCTACTAGTTAGTGAAAGCGCTTATCGTGGTTTATCTGTGTAATAAACTGAATTATTTGTCTCAGAAGACCGGATTACTTGGATTTTTTACACATAGAAGGTTATTTCTCACTCTGTCAACGCTTGCTTGAGTTATTTATCCATATATATATATATATATATATATATATATATATATATATATATATATATATAAAATTTAATAAGAAACACTTAAAAATAAGTGGAATTAATGACTTAAAGTTAAGAAATTTTGGTTTTACATATATGATGTACATATTATGATGACACTGATCGAATGTTATGACATTTTGAAGTGGGATTTCAGTACCGAAACAGTGGAAATGATAACTGTTCATTGAAAATAGTCATTAATTTGGTATCATTTAGTGACTGTACATAAGATTTAATTGTGAAGTTCTGCAGTAGTAGGGATATCAACATGCATCTGTGTTTACTAGAGATTTCTGAGTGACAATGATGAATAAAAAATGTCGGTGTTATGAATACATGAAAAAGTAAATGGTAGGGAGGGATGCATTTTGTCTTAAAACTGATTGCTTTAATGACCAGAATGCACTGCAAGTAATATATTTCAATTTTACTTGACTAGATTTAGATGTCTGCATATATATTTATGTGGTTTATGTTAGCTAACATTTTTAATGATGATGGCAAACACACTTGGCCAGTGTTTTGTAGTTTAAAAGCAGATTACATTAAAACGTTTACACTGTGTGACTGTGTTCCTTTTTTAAAATACAGTAATGATGGAAAATAAGAGATAAAACCAGAGAAAGGATAGCTTCAGCCACAAGGAAAATCCCTTCCTCATGGCAGCCCTTAGGACATATGGAAAACTTCTACTTGGTAAAGGGAGACCTAAAGAAGCCAAGAGGACCACGGCCTAGAATCGAGTACTTCTACATACTAATGCAGTGAGTAGAAGAAATCAAACATTATCACGGTGCAAGGGCAAATGATATGGTAGGCTGTGCTAGATACAAGAGCAGGCAGAATGCAACTTTCTTACCTGTACGGGGGGTGTTCCACTGACAATTATTCAATTAACACCAGATGAGGAATACCTTATACCTGTACATGGGGATGACTGTGGCACATACGATGGTGGCACTGGAATAATAAGAGGTAGTGTGGACACTGGCTATTACTAATGTCTGCAGCAGCAACACTCATCTGCTCAAGCAAAAGATATTTATACAGAAATGTAAATGCTGACAAAGAATGATGACATTAAACTTATACATTTATTAATAGGTGAACTTTGCACATTAGTACAGAGTGGCTAGGAAGGAAGTGAGCATGGTAAGTGTCCCACTCACCCCCTTTATAAGCATATACAAGTGTAAGCTAGTTCATTATTAGTGATGTTTTCAAATCATTTTTAGCAGGGTCAGCATCTAAAACAAACACTTCTACTATACCCATAAATTTGGATGATGTCAGCAGCAAAATGGGAGTTGGTGAGGATGATGGTGATGATGGTGATGATGATGATGATGATAGTGTAGTTAAATTTTGAGGAAAGTGGCATCCAGTCCCCAAATGGCAGGATCTCAGATCCTACAACATGTTAGTAACTCCACAGGAAGTGACAATGCATCACAGAGTCATGCACATGATGACATTATATTCAGCCTTTTACAAGAGGAGCAGCCATGCACATTAACACTGGTATCTCCACACCCAGAAGAACACTTTCAGGATGTTGGCAGACATTAAGTGGTAACATTTTCCACAGAGACACCTTTACAAAGGAGAGTCATGCACAGGAATTTGTTACACCTTCCGCAGGAAACACATTAAGCATTGGCTGCCCAACAAGAAGTGTGCTGTGACATTGTTAGGGCTCAGAGCACTGCTACAGGAAGTCAGCTGGAAATGGTCTGAGTCTACAAGGGTAGGGATGAGGATTTACTGCACTACTTGGAAATGCCAAAGAACGGGGATAATGCTATGATCAGACTGATGTATAATATGGTGGTATGCTAATCATCATTGGCCACCTCCATTTGTACACCAGTTACTGTCCAGACATGTGGTGGCAGGTCACATGATAATTGCATTACTTCTCAGGACAGTAATGTAAGTTGTCAAGCTGAACAAGCATGACAGATTTTATGCAGGCCATATCAGTAGTCATGTTCACCTAGCATAACATCCTATTCCAGATCATGATCATGGTCAAGGAGGACTGTCAGATTAATGTCTGCAGGATAACATGCATCAAGTCATGAAGTAGGCCATGACATCGGACCAGCTCACTCTACAGTTTTCATGGTAGCCCCTCTTCAAAATGACTTGACCCATCATCTAGCCTATCTTCAGGAGATGCATGAGAGTCATTTGATCTTAAACTACTGTGAATCGTGGCAGAGAGTTCTTTAACTTTACAATTTCACTTTCAAATACACAGTTGAATGCATAACTGGAATGTGAATATGATAACAACAACAACAAAAAATAAATATTTTGTGTGGGGATGGAACCAACTTTGCAAATATATGCATTTCTTCCCTGTAAACCTAGTACATAAACCACCAAGAAAAGGTTAAAAAAAATCAATGCTATATGCATTACCATTGTTATAGGTGGCAGTTACCTGCCATGTAAACTTACACTGTTACCACTTCACCCTCCCCACAGCAGAAAAGATAATTATTATGTCTCTGAAGTCACAATTTCTTGTGCATGACAACATAGAAATAATCTGAAGTGCAGAACTGCAGCAAACAGAATTTGAAATGAAATTGGATAATATAATGTAAAAACAGTAGACTAAGATTTCATTCAATTGCAGTGTATTAACTCATGAAATATTGAAATGTTCAGGACATTCAGTGCTTCTATACTTAAGATTCATTATGTCATCATGGAACAGGAGTCAGTGAGCAGTCAGGTGTGTCTTTAACTAACAATAACATGAGTAACTTTTCTAAAAGAAAAAAATATTTTAAGATGAGAGAGAATGCCAGGTGAACAGTGACAGCAGACCATGGATCACACAGCATAGCCCAGAGATATCACTGCATCCATCAATTATACTCTAGGTGTTTTTTACAAGAAAGAAAACACTAACATGAATGTCATGGTCCATAGGTGCCACTTTTTTATCTGTGCAGCCATATGTTATGGATGAGCCTGCCACATGGGGGACTTTACCTTTACTGCTGCCGGCTGGATACCTTTAGTTATAGTGAGGCTGGAACCAAGAGCTGTAGTGACACACACACACACACACACACACACACACACACACACACACACACACACACACACACACACACACACACCTCCAACACACACACACATACAGACACACACCTCCAACAGTTTCTCTTCCCCTCCCATGCTCCTTGCTTTGTATAAAGATAAGATGCCTAAAGTGATTTTTTCAATTCATATCTTAACCTGGATACATTTTTTTCTTTTTTGTAGAAACTCAGGTATATTATTTCCCTGAACCTTCGATCAATGTCTAATTTCTGTTGTGTTGACCATTTTTGTCTGTCTTGGTCAAAAATTCATGGGCTGAAATTATCAAGCATACAATACACTGTAGATAATAGGTGCAGTTTAGCAACAGTACCCCCTCCCCTTTTCATTCTATTACTGAGGAAAGACTATCCTTCCTATCAGTGTCTTTTCTACCTCTATCTATTAAATACTGCCACCAAGGTAACTTAAAAAGTCTGCACTTATGCTGACATTAGGGTTATGCCTTCCCAAGAAAAGGGATCCATGAAAAACAGTATGTCTCTTGTTTTCCACCTCTCCTAGTATATAGAGATATTTCTTATCTGAATTTTGTCATTGGCTCTTATTCTGTTCCACTTGGTCTTTGTAGGGTCCTTACATCATTCCGACAAATGAAGCTCTTTTGATTTTGTATTCTAACAATGGGCATGGCTAGAACCTTTTAAAATAATGAAGTAATTTCCCCACAGTACATATCTTTAGAATGGTGTGTTACTAGAAAACTATAAATAGGAAACTATTCAGAATAAAGAACCATTTTCAGTGTCTGCATTTATTCAATTCAAGTCTTAAATCAGGACTTATAAGCTGCAATAACTCATTGAACCTTTCAAGCAACACGCTTACTGCCAGCAGCATTTCCTTCATTCAGCTGTGAACTTTCATATGAGGCTAAGTGGTTCTATCTGTGTCACTTGATTCATAAGATAGTTAGAGAAATACAAATATTATTGCATTACAAATATATAGTAGTTAAATAATATTCAGTACCTCTTTATCTGCACTAGACAACATTCAAATATCAGTAATGTGTTTTCCATTGGGTGAGCTTTAAGATGAAATCATCTTATACCTTGTATGTAGCAAGCTTTTAGAATTTATAATGAAAATATGAACATATGCAATATTTGATTCCTAGAGGCATCAGAGGAATGTAAGTGCAGAAATGTCTGGAGGTGTCACTAGAAAATAATGCGTTCAGTTTCTGCTTCACCCTGATTTCATTACCATCCAGACCCCATGCTCTAATCTTCCTTTTTCCTCTTCTGTACCCCACGGTTGTTGTATAATGCATCTGTTAGTGCTTCATCTAGTGGATCCCATACTGGCCTAGGATGCATTTTAGGAAGTATAAAATGAACTATACCAGCTGAAATGGCATATCTGCCTACCTCAGGAAGGCCCAAACCACCATAATCCATGTTAGCCATCAGTTTCTTTTGGGCAGCCTTGTGGATGCTTGTTCTCCCATATGAAACCCTTAATCAACTTCTGAAGCATTTTTGTGAGTTGAGAACTACCTAGTGATGGAGTGCAACTGTCTAGAAATAAGAATTTTGCAAGAATCACGATACATACCAATAATATTTCAGCTAGAAAGTGAGATTTAATTCAGACCATACATTAAACCCATCCTGATAATATTTGAGGTGTAGACTGAGGTTATCTGGCACCGGATTGCCATAGCCATGAGATAGCTTGATGTCAAAATAGGTTTGTTGAATGTTCCATAGGATATCCATATGCTGCATACTACTTCTGAGTTGTCTACCTGAGTTAGTCTTTTGCCATTTCACATTCAAGCCTCATACATTTGCAAACATTTGAAAAATGTACTAATTCCTACCTATGTGAAACAGGTTATTTAGCCAGATTGTGCAATTGTTTGCAAACTATGTGTGATGTAGAATCATTTGTCCTATAATGGGAATCCCCCAGTTCAGGTACACTTGGTTTATGTACAGACTCAAAGTCTGCCAGAAGAGGGGGGAAAAAGGACAGCCTTGCCTGGTTCCACTGTGTAGCTCAAACGCATCAGAAGTCATCCTGTTTGTTACCACACTAGCCGAGGTTATCTGTAAAGTAACCAACACCCTTCGAAAAACGTCTCTTTTACACCAACGCTTGTAACACCTTCCATAAAAAATCCCAGTATAATTAGTCAAAAGACTTGCTGAAATCAAAGAACAAAGTATCTCTGGGTTCATTAAAAAGTTGACCAATACTTTGTACATTGTAAAAACTTTTTAAGAAACCCAGGGTTATTTATTTATTTATTTATTCAGTTTGATTAGAGGGGTGGTCCACTGGGCTGGGGAGCCCATTTTCAGTGGAGGCCCGGGGAGAAAAGCTCCACAGTAAGTTTATTAAATACATGTTTTTCAATCAAAGTAAAAAATACAAAGTAAAAAAATACATACAAATACAAACAATATGGTTCAATCTCCAAAGCAGTAAACAATCAATACAATTACAATTAAGTTTAGGAGAAAATGAGTATAAAGTGAAATAGTTGTAAGTAATAATTAATCATGAGAAACAAATAAGTGATTGAGAGTAGGGTAAGGAAGGGGAGAGGTTAGCCAGGAGTGAAGGGAGAGGAGGGTTTGAAAGGCAAGGATGGAAGAGTGCAGTTACATTTCCTGTTTAGGAAGAGGTAAGAATGAAGTTGAGATTAGAAGTTATTGAGGTTATTGCAGGCCCGTAGAAAGGAGGGCAGAGCATTCCATTTTTTGATAGGGTACAGGATATGAGAAGCTGGCCTGCTGGGTGCTTAGGTTTATGAATGATAAGCAGGTTTTGGTGAGAAGATCTAAGAGGTCTAGGAGGGGAATATGGTTGCAGTATGTTGGATAGTGTGGAACAGTTTGAGGGTTGGAATAATAATTTGTGGACTGTGGTCAATTGATGAAAGTGAAGAAGGTTGGGGAGTTCAAGCCAGTTTAGAGAGTGAAGGGAATTGCAATGGTGAGAGGAGGATTTGGCACTGGTGGCAAATCTAGCAATTTTGTTGTAGCATATCTCTAGGCAAGAGTTAGCCTAGAGGAAGGAGAAAGGAAGTGGTTGTTTCTGTAAAGTAGGACAAGTTTTATGTGTGTTTTTTTTATATTCTGCTGAATATGGGAGTTAAATTTTAGCTGATTGTCTATAGTGACACCGAGAAGTTTGGCAGAGTGTACGATCTCTATTTGTGAGTTGTTAAGGCTAGTGATATGAAGGAAGTTTTCATCTAGAGGGAAAGATTTGGAAGGGGAGAATAGAAGGATCTTGGGTTTTTTTGGCGTTAAGAGACAGGTGGTTTAGGAGCATCCAGTTTTGAGTGGTAGAGAAGGCATTTTGCGTCAGAGATTGGTGCTCAGCTAGGTTAGTGGCGCTGCAAATCAAATTGGAATCGTCGGCATATTGGACAATTTTGGAATTGGGAATGGCTTTATGGAAGTCATTAATAAAGATGTTGAATAGCAAAGGGTCTAGTATGGAACCTTGAGGCACTCCAGTGGGAGTAGGGAGGAAAGAGGAAGTGGCTTGGCCCCATTTCACTGCTTGGGACCTATTAGAAAGATCGCTGGAGAACCAAGAAAGGGTTTCTTGGGAAAGGTTAAGGTTAGAGAGATGATGTAGGAGGTGGGTATGGGAGATAGTATCAAAAGCTTTAGATAGGTCCAGCAGGATGGAAGATACTAAATGACCAGAGTCACGGGCTGAATTGACAGTATGTAAGATGGAGAGAAGGGAAGAATTAGTGCTATGTCCTGGGCAGAAGCCATGTTGGGTGGGGCAAAGTAGTTGGTATTTGGTAAGGAATGGTAAGAGCTGTAGATGGATGCATTTTTCAAGAATTTTCGAGATAGGGGAGAGGATGGCTATAGGGTGGAAGTTGGAGACATTGGTATTTTTGCCACCCTTGTGGAGTGGGAAGATATATGCGGTTCGCCAAAGTTTGGGAACGTAAGATTTGAGTATAGATCTATTGATCAGGATACTGATAGGCAGAGCAATAGCATCTGAGGCTATTTTTAAGAAGGACGATGGAATGCTATCAGGGGCATTGGAGCAAGGCTTTAGTTTGTAGAGGAGTTTCTTTATTAGGTTAGTGGAGACAGGTTTAAGTTCAAAATTAGGGTGGTGATGGGAGAGAGGGGAGGATTGGTCAGGGAAGGGAGGAGGGTTATTGTAGGTAAAGGTCTTAGTAAGCTCAGCTATGGAGGAGGTGAAGAAGGTATTGAATAGTGTGGCAATTTCTGAGTCAGATTTGCTAGTGTCAGGACAGGGGTTGTTTTTTGTTCCAGGCCTTAAGAGGGAATTAATAGAGTTCCAGAACTGCTTAGGATTTTTAGTATTCTTGTAGTTTTAAGTAGTATGACTTTTTGTCTCTAATAACTTGTTTTTTGGCTAGGTTTCTCAACTGTTTATATTTTAGTAATGTATCAGGTTGGTTATTTTGGAGGTAGATTTTCCAGGTTTTATCTCTTTGTAGCATGGAGTTTTTTTGTGTCTTTGGTGAGCCAATGAGAGGTTTTAGTTTTAACTCTTTTATTTCTTATTGGGGCCAGGGAGTTAAGGATTGTCAGGAATGTTGAATTAAAGTAGTCAATGGCTTTGTCTAGAGGAAGAATTTTTAGGGGGTTCCAGTTGGTTAGCTTGAGAGAATCAGTGAAAATAGTGGGGTTAAAGTTAGTAAGGTTGTGAGTAGGAATGTATTGATGGAAGTGTGAGGACGAGGGAGTAGCTCGAATGGTGAAGGCAGGGAAGTTGTCTCCTAGAGAGTCAGGAATGACTCCTGAAGTTATGGTTTTGTTAAGATGAGTTACTAGGATCCAGTCAAGTATGGATCCAGGGGGGTAGGTTTTATTAGGTCTAGTAATGAAGGTGGTAAGTTGAGTAAAGGTGAATAGGTTAATTGTTGATGTGGGATTGGGGTTATTGATTTTTCCCCAGTCAATATTTACATCTCCTAGGATGTAGGTTTCTAGTTTAATGTTGGAGGAGGTCCAGGAGAGAATGTCTTCTAGTGTGTTAGTGTTATTGCCAGGAGGAATGTAGAGGGAGATAATACACATGCTTTTATGGATGTTTAGTTTTAATAGGCCAATAACAAGTTCAGCATTTGAGAAAGAAGGGATATGGTTGGGATACGGAGTGATGGATAAGTAGTTGGAGTAGACTAAAGCTACATCGCCACCTCCTTTACTTGGGCAGTCAGATCGGAGAGAGTGAAATCTGGGTGGAAGGAGTTCCGAATCATTTATATGAGGTTTTAGCCAGGTTTCCGAGATGGCTAATATATCTGGTTGGCTGTGATTGAGCCAGGCATGAAAGAGGGTTACTTTATTTAGTAGGCTTTGGGCGTTGATGGTGATGAATTTGAGGTTTTTATTAGGAGATTTATTGTTGGAGCTGTGGAGATATTGGAGGAGTTGGGACCAGGATTGGGGTGGATATTGCCGGCTAAGTGAAGGAAAGAGGTGATGGGAGAAAGTTTGTTGTGTTCTGATTTGGGTAAAGGAGTTTGGTAGAGTTTTAGTTTGAGTTTAAAGTCATTAGTTGAGTTTGAGAACAATTTTATTTTTAGGAGGAGGATAGGCTGGGAGGGAACTGTGATATTGTGATAGTGGGATGTAAGGAAGTTGTGAAGTGGAGTAGGGGAAGAGAGTAAGTAAAGATGAGTATAAGAGGTTGCATGGTAAAGAGGTAGTAGAAGGAAGAGTTATGTAAAGGAGTTAAGGATTGAAGCATGGGGGAAGGGCATTGTTAGTTGGGGATGAAAGAGAAGTAGAAGAGTATAAGGTGATATTTGTTAGGTAGGGGGTGTAGCAAAGATAGTCAGGTGGAGTGGAGGAAAGGGTGGGGGAGAGGAGTAAGAGGATTGGTTGGTGCAGTGGGAGGGATTAGCAGGAGGGGGAATAAATGTAGGACCACTGGGGTGGGTGGTATTTGGGGGTAGAGTAGGGGAGCAGAGTGAGCCCGCAGGGCGAACAGAGCGGGTAGAGCCAAAGGATGGACAAGCAGAGTGAGAAAAGCAATCTGTAGCTGTAAAAGACTACAGCAGAGAGGTAAGTGTAGCTAAGGAGAATTAAGAATCTAAACCAGAAAAAGGCAATAGTGGACAAGGGTAGGAGTATATGAGGTGAGACAGGAAAGGATAGGAAAGAACACTGTAAGAAGAGCTAAAGGTAAAAGGGTCTTGCTACGTTCTTAGTCAAGGGATTACTAGTATCAGATTACAGACCAATTTATCAGTATAGTGCCACCTAGTGGTAAATAAGAGAAGTGGCAATAGGGAATAATATAGCCAATATAAAGTCTAGTGAGGGAAAATAGGAAAGTAAAGTTTGCAAAATTTGGGTAGAGCAAAGGGTATGAGCGGGCTGCAGTTGGCTGCTGTCTCCCGGGAGCAGTATGTAATAGTAAGATAGTTAACAAGGGAAAAAAATATATAATAGTGTTACAAGAATTGTATTATTATGCCGCGTACACTGAACTTTTCTTATTAAGGAGGAAATGACATTCTATAGGGCACGTTGCATGTATGGTGTCTTCACAGGATACCTGGAGATGGTTTTCTTTCGAGTAGTTGCTGTGTATCTGTGTTTCCCTTCCTGAGTAGTTTTTTTATGCCTTTCCAGGGTAGGAGAAATAGAGGGAGCTCCCTGTTGGGTATTTCCTATCATATCCTGGATACCTAATTCTAGCTGTCTTGTAAACACCCTAACTAGAATTTTTATTTCATCCACCACTATAGAAGTTGGTCAGTAGTTATACAGAAATATAGGGTTTTTATCTTCCATAGAGATGGTTAGTTTATTGGATAATCTTGACTATGTGGGTAATTCTTATGGGCCATTTGAAGCCTAACCAATTTCCCTTTCAAAGCTAAGAATCAAACCCTGTACCCTGTGTCTGTCAGGTAAACACCTTAAGCATTATACCAATCCCAAACCTTTTTTTTTTGTGTCAATGTTTGCAGTGTTGAATATATATGTAAATATTAGTGGGGAGATGCAGATGACACATTCCCTCAAGCTGGGTTGCAGGACTCTTTTCCACTTTTTTCCACAATAAAAAAAAAATTTTCATTAGATTGTATGTTTGTATATAACATTGATGTCTCTACATTATCAATGTTAAACTTTGTACTACTTTTTAATATTTTACTGTACTTTGCATATGTGTAAACTGTTGACCAATACATTATTGATTGTAAACTACGAATCTCCTTTTTGTACTATACTTTGTATATGTGTTAACTGTAAAGCTTTTCTCCCAGGGCATCCACTGAAAAAGGGTGACAGCTCAGTCTGACTAAACCAGTCAACAAATGTCAAATACAGTAAATTAAATAAATAAATAAACAAACAGATAAATAAAATAGCTCTGCTTAGGATAAGCAAAATGTTGTGCTAACATTGCATTCGCAGCCATCCTGTTTCTAGATTATAACAGTCTGGTGCATATTAAAGAAGTCAGTCAGGTTTCTAGGCTTTACATCCAGTGATAAATGAATGGTTATGTCTGTTTTGTGCCAACCTAACTGACATTGACTTATCTGTATTTCAAACAATACACATATAATCATATATGCATATATATACATATATATATATATATATATATATTTATATATATATATATATATATATATATATATATATATATATTATATATATATATATATTATATATATATATATATATATATATATATACACACACACACATACACACACACACATATATATATATATATATATATATATATATATATATATATATATATATAGGTAAATATGCGTGTATGTGTATATACATAAATACTGCACACATGCACAAGTGTATATACACATGGGTCTATATCATTACCATGAAAAAAACCCCGTTTCAGCGAATACGTAAATGTCAACACATATTGGGCAAACCGCAAATACACTGAATGACCTAAAACATGTAATTCAAAATCTTGAACCGGCATAGTTGGCCAACCCCACTGCTCACTACATACTACCCACCCAAACAAAATAAATAAACCACATACATATACTAACCGAAACCTTACTTCTAACCCTACACTAAACCTTACATACATTACTATCTATTCACTTACATTCACCCGCACCCTAACTCTAAAGTCCGTAAGTATTGCACTTACCTTAATGAGCTATACCCAAACAAAATAAATAATCCATACACATACACTTAACAAAACACTACTTCTAACCCCTACACTAAACCTTACATACATTACTATCTATGCACTTACCTTAACCCGCACCCTAACCCTAAGGTCCATAACTATCGCACACTTACCTTACTGAGCTATAATGCAGAAGGGTCAACTATGCTGATTCGAGATTGTGAATTTTGCAGTTTAGGGCATTCGGTGTATTCAAGGTTCGCGCAATATGTGTTGACAGTTACGTATTCACTGAAACAGGCTTTCGCGATTATGATATAGACCCTATACACACACACACACACACACACACACACACACACACACACACACACACACATGTTTTTGTTTATTTGCACCCTCTCCTATTCCATGCCTTTCTATCTCACTGTTCTTTAATCTTTCATATTACTTTCACCATATAGTTGGGGAAAATGGGAAATTTTCATTGGATAGAATATGTATATATATATATATATATATATATATATATATATATATATATATATATATATATATATATATAATTCTTATAAAGCATACACGTGGGAGATTAAGGCTGTGATGGTTGTAGAGTGAGGATGTTGAATTTTTCCTGGAAGTTTGGTAGGATTTCCCATATGGAATAAATAAATTGAAGGATCTGCAGTTTCATTACATGTGCTGAGAATACAGGTGGCACAGCTACTCCTATAGATTTTCACCATGTCTGATGGTGGTAAGAGCAGGTGTTGGATATTCATGGATCCCAGTGTTGGTGCCATGCATAGGATTTGGGACTGCACTTGACCAAGAATGCACCGGAAGGCCTGTACTAAGGAGTAAGAAATGATATTTACAAGACCTATCATTGGTGTTTTGTGCCCAGGAAGACAGAGCGAGAAAGGAAAAGGTTCAAAGGATTTGGAATAAGTCAGGTGTTGCTAGAAGTTATATGAGTAGATTATAAACTAATTGGGGAATTTGTTATCAATGGATTTTTCTGGCTTTTGGATGGGGTGGCTTTGGGGTGCAGTGATAAATATCATGGTTGTTAGTTTATGCGGTGTTAAATACTTTTTCTTTTTCACCATTGTAATATTTTTACGTAGTTCATGCAATGCACCATATTTACTCATTGTTTTGTTTGCTGGTTATTTAGCTCACTGTGGCTGCTTAGCAATGTTGTCATGTATGGGTTTGGAATAAAATAAAAGCATACAAAATATACTCTCCTCCATAATGTTAATACTAAATGTATTACTGAACAATGATTTTGTTGTCACTTTCCCCTTCTTTCTCCTCTATTTCTTCCTAAAATGCAAACAAACTGTATGTTTTTAAAGAAATATTTGTAATGCTAGCATTGTACTAATAATCATGCCCCCATCCCAGTCTTTATTTATGCATTATATTTATTTCACATGGTTTGTTGACCTTGAGATTTTCTTCTGTTTATACTTTTTTATTTTTATCTTTTGTTGCTGCTGCTGTATGTTTCCTTTTCAAATTTTGTGATTTGTTTGTGCTATTCCATTTGTTGAATTTTTACCAGTTCTCCACTGAAAATGGGCTATGTCATCCCAGATGGATTGCAGTGGTTAATTGATTAATTATTTAATAAAATAATAAGCAAACAAAAAAAAAAAACAAATATGTACATACATACAAAAATACAATTTCACAACTCAGGCTTAAAATGGCAAGGGTAAATCGTTAACCTGCATACTAGTTTTTACTCTAAATAATTTTTATTATACATATATCACATTCTGTACCAATATTTAAGTTGACATCATTGTTCACAATTAAGTTTCCATTAATATTCATGTTGCCACTTGACAAAGGAAGTATTTATTTTGCTTGCTGTTTGCCCACTACTCCCACATTAGAAGTCTAAACTTTCTCTCATTTTGGACCTCAAATTTCTCCTCTAGCATCCTCCCTTTCTTGGTTTCTTGCCCGCTTCTCAATCATTATAATTCTTTCCTGATCATTTACTCTCCACTTCTGTCATCTACTTTCCTATGGGTTTGCCATATTTTCCAGTTTTCTTTTCTTACCTGAACCTAGCCAAATCTTTCCTATCCAGTTCATTATTTCCACCTTTCTTTTTCTCCTTTCATTCTGGTTGCCCTCCTCTTTATAGTCTAGTTACTGTAATTAAATGTCCTCTCTCATCTTTCTCTTATCTAGTATTCTCTGTTTCTATCCCAGAAAGAAAAAAATGCCAGTGTCGCCTAAGTTTTCTTTCTGTATATTTTCCAATATTTCTCCACACAGTCTCCCATATTTTTTGCTCTAAAATATGTTCTCACCATATATGTATACGATCTGCCCCCCTTCCCAACCACATCTTAAGCATGTATCATGCTGTTACAATAGTCACCTTCTCACTTTAACTTTTATGTACCATTTTTGCAGAAATATTCAGGGTATATTTCCTACCTGCACATGATATTGCCCTTCTCACTGCCTTGAAAATTTCCAGAAAACTGCTTCTCTCTGCAGTCTTTACTTGCCCTGCTATCCATTAATTTCCCCATTGTTGTTGTATTTAATTCCTACTCCAGATATTAATATATCTCAACTATTCTGCCCTTCTTGTATAAGACACATTCCAATCTCCCTATTACCTACCTCCTCTCACCAGAATTGCCCCCTTGCCTTCCTTTTCTTCAATATTCCCCTTATTTTCTTTATCAAGCTACCATAAAAAGAAGATCTCACTTAAATACTCCAAATCCTTCCCATATCTGTCTAAACTCCTTAAACTCTAATTGCTTACCTCCCCCTTTCACAGTCTTATCTTTGCCACTCCTAACTCAAAACTATGCAGACCTGGCAATCTTAGTGAAGCTCCAATACATCTATTCCATCCATCCTCTGTACTAAATACTTTCCTGTTCAGACTTGAGTATCCCCCCCTTCAATGTACATATTCTGCCTCCCATTGTATCTGCTCCAAATGATCACTTCCTTAACCTTTGAACAATATCATCTCTGTCACATTAATTCTCATATATGGTATAATGTTTCCCTCCCTTCTTGCCATCTTTGTAACCTTCTTACTCCTCCAGATGGACTTCCCACACATCTCCTGCACCTTTCCATTCTCCTCATCATTTGGGCTAATCCCTGTATGCTTGCAAAAAAAAAAAAAAAACACATGTGGGAAGTTCAAGACCCTAGCAACTTCAATTCTTGCTGTAGTGTGAACATTCTTACTAACCAGCAATACAACACTCTCTTAATATTTCACTTTACTTCCTTCCAGTACTTAAATTTTATTTCTCATACAATGACATATATGCTAAATCTTAATTATTTATCTCCACTACAAAGACCTAGGTAAACATAGCTCCTTTCACTCCCCAGTACTCTACAAATGTCCCTTTTTTTTGGATGAAATGTCAACCTTGGTTGCATCGCAAATTTACTAAAGGTATACAGGATGAGAGGTAGCTGCCTGACCACATTTATTACTAAAATCATGCAATCATCTGTGAAACATTGCATGCTACCTCTCCTTTCCAAATTCTTTACCTTTCTTATTAAACTACCGATCCTCTTCATAAGACTGTGTACTTATCAAGAATAAAGCTTGAGAGAATGGCTATCCTTGCCTAGACCTTTTCCCTAATGCTATTGTCCTCAACCATCCATCATTCACCATGACCCTGACCAACAGTCGTTTTATACAATGTTTTCACCTGCCAAAACTACCTTTTCTCTCCTACCACCTGCTTCAAAATGCCAAACAAATATTCACAGCCTATGCTATCATTTCCCCCCTCTCAATCCTGCCCACTTCATAGCATTTAACAATGCTCTTCAATGATCTGCTGATGATCTCCCTTTAACAAAACATGCGTGATTTTGTTCAGTTACCTATTAACCACTTCTGCAATCATTCTGTTGATACCTGTCAATATTTGATAGCTACATTGCATAAAGAAATTGATCTATAATTCCTCAGATAACTCTTACATTTATATAAAACCTAATTGTTATCTCATAAACCAACTTTGACAATTTCCCATTCTCTAAAATATTATTAGATACCACCAACTGCTGTTTAACAAGGAGGGTTATCTTTTGGTAAAAGTCAGTAGGATACCCATTCTGTTCCTCAACCATCCTGCTCTTCAAATGTCTAATTCCCTCTACTATTTTTCCACCTCAACTGTCCCATGTAATTCCTCTAGCTTCACTTCCCCCATCACCTGTCCTAAACATCTTCTAAAAATGCTTCTTTCACATCCCTGCTCCTATTATAATTCCTCATAAATCCTCCTACATTCTTCTCTAATTTCACTAGTCTTAAACATACTCTCCCCACCGTCCCTCCTCTTCATCTTGTTTACCCAAGCTTTCTTCATCTGATCATTGAGCTTTCATCATAATAATTGCATATTCAGTCTTCATTATTTCCACAATTAAGCAGCTTTCCTTGCTGACCCCATTCTCACATTTGAGTCCTTTCATGCCATCATCCAAGCCTTCATCTACCCTACAGCTCCCTTTAACTTCCACTCTAGTGCTTGCACCTTACCTTGTACCCTCTTCCACCTGTCTTTAAGTCCCTCCCATATGTATTCCATCTTCCATCCCATTACTTAATAACCACTGCACTTATCACCATCATTATCCATCAAACACCACTTCACCATTCCCTGCAGCCATCGTACCTGCCTATCATCCCACAAATTCCCCACCTTTTCCTCATCTCCACTTCTGTCTCCGACTATCAGTCAAAACATTACACTTTGGTCGGTCTGTCAAATTCCTTAGATAACAAAAACTATTCAACCTAAAAAACTGCCTTCCCTTATTCCTTATAAAAGTAATCCACCACCTTTCCCCGATACTCTCCATCTATCAATTAAACCTGTTCTCTTCACCCCTTCTTGTAAAGCCCTCTGGTACCAACTGAAAAAACTATTTTTTTCAAAATAATCAATCTTTAGATGGCTCACACACACACAGACACACTCACAAACACATGCACACATACACATACACACACATATACCCATACAAAAATACACTTATGTAATATTTCCACATGTACAGCCGTCATTTCTTTGATGTGACAACACATATACACACAGACACATATAGTCTTTCGACAAAAGATCTTACAAACACACAGACACAATCATTATACCTCTAGATTGTCACAGAACATACAGATTTCTACCTCATATTTTTGGCCTGCTCTGTATAAAATGTGTGGTTTTCTAGCAAATCATAGAGGATTGCACTAAATAATGAAATACATTTGAGTTTCAGACTTCATATCCTTCAGAAAGTGCATGCTAACACAAAATCTGTTATTCTAGCAATGTTCTAAGTTTACAGAAGCAATACTTAAAATGTGTCTCTGCTTTTGTGTATTTCTCCTGCCATTATTGTTGGCTGTGTCCAGATTTCTTATACGTGCATCCATACAAAATTTGCCTGCCTTGCACTCACATCCACACACATTCTTCTGACCAAAACATCATGCAGATAGATACAATTTCTTACCCAAACTCACAGTCAAATACCCAGAATTTTGCAGAAACAGAAACTTGTGAAACTCCCACTTTGATGAAAGTGTCCTTTTGGCAAAACCTATATAACCCATATAGACAGAGGGATAGATATATAAACTGATTGATAGATATCTAGATAAATATCAATAGATGTGTGTGCATCTGTGTACAGACACACAAAGATGTGAACAAGCTCACATGACAACTCTGGTTTTAAGTTAAATAAAATGCATATAATGATCTTATTCAAAACTTTAAAATATGAATATAAAAATAATAAAAAAAAATGGAAAAGCATTTCTTGAATTCTACAAAATGTCATATAAAATATTAACTACTAGAGTTATTTGAGTGTGTGTGTGTGTGTGTGTGTGTGTGTGTGTGTGTGTGTGTGTGTGTGTGTGTGTGTGTGTGTGTGTGTGTGTGTGTGTGTGTGTGTGTGTGTGTGTGTGTGTGTGTATGTGTGTGTGTGTGTTCGTGTGTGCATGTGCACATGAAGAATGGATTCACAGATTGGGAAAAATTAGTTACTAAAGGAGAAATAAGCACTTTAGTGAAAATACAATACCATTGTCTTGGAAGGGTTTACAAGAGGCTGTATATCCAAGGTGGTGAATCCGACTTGTATATTTTTTTTCTTCTAGCTTACTCATAAGAATAGTTTTAAGAAAACCGTGATAATATTAAACTGTTCAAATGTGATAAATATTATTATAAAAGAACTAGTATTCATATGAAACTGGAGTTCTAAGTGCATTTACTGTTGTAAATTGATCACAATACAAAGCCTTGTGGTGGGGACTATTTTCAAATTTTGCTTTCGTACATTTGTAATCTTATTTCCTTTTCAGGATAAAGAGAACTGAACAGTCTATTGTATGGGAGGATATTTAAAGCTTGCCAAAATTCTTACTTAGTATACCTGGGGTCAAGAAGTTTTGTTGCAAGCAACAGTTTATTTACATAGTAATAAAAATGATGACTCTGAATTTCCATTGCAATGGTCACAATAGTCACCACTGAGTAATGCACATTCCTTAGTTTGCAACTCCCTTTGGCTATATAACTCCTGTGGATAAACAACAAAATCTATCATACTCATATAAAGCAGGATGCTAAAGATGTGTGGACCACACACCAAAGAAAATAAAGCAGAATAAATATTATAAAGGTCCAGTTTTATATTGAAAAACTAAGCTTATGTGAAACCTTCCAGTCCTCGAGATCCTTATGGCTTTCGTGTGAATATTGTAAGCTGCAAAACTAGTACAGCAAATAATATTATGCACAGATTCTTGTGTAGTGAGTAAGGTGATATCAAATTAATCAGTGAAATAAGACATACCCTTGGATTCAGTTTTTCATGACAAATGGCCACACTCAGGGTGTGTACCACTCAGAGATGCATTCAGTAGGAGTAGGGTATGCTGAACAACATAGCTGCTCACAGTATATGTTAATGGAGGTATAATGGCATGGCAATAAACAACATTATTAAAATGAGTATCTCCATCTATGCAAATGAGGGAAAACAAGATAGCTGTGTGATTCATTAATGTATAAAATCCTCAGCGTGGTGCACTAAATCCAGTTTTATTAATCTCTGTGAAACCCTAGTGTATATGCAGAGAAGTACTCAAATTATATTAAGAGTTGCCATAGCTTTAGTGCATGTGTATATGCAACAGGCTATTAATGCTGCTAATAGCCATGGTGGTGCATGTCACCACCCTCATAGTGTCATCCAACCTTGCTTAACACTTCAGGTCTTTCACAACACCAACATTGTACCTTGTGGACAGGGAGACCACACAGAAGCTGGTCAATATTCATCTGCCTCATATGCAGCCTCAAGAAATTGTAGATTACCTATCTCTTTGCATACTAAGGTATGTGTGGATTTTTGAATACTAGCTACAGGGAACCTTCAGCTACCCATAAGGGCACAGTGGGGGTATCCCAGGTGTCAGCCTCTAGAATACCCCATCAGTTCCTCAATGCCATTCTGCAATAAGTGGGGAAGCATATGGGGCTTTCTTCATCCCACAGGAAAGAGAAGAGAGTTAATAACATGAGGAATAGTATGATATAACTAATTTCCTTGAGGTACCAGGGACCATAGACTGCATCCAAATTAAAATAAAGACTCCACCTGATGAGATAGGAAAAAGGTATGTGAACTGTAAAAGTTATCACTATATCAACTGCCAGGGGTTCTGTAATGCACAGGTTATCATCTGCAATATGGCTGCAGGCCACCACTGCAGCTGCGGTATTTCCCATATATGGCATATGTGAGCTGTATCAAAGATCTGTGAAGGTGTGTCTTTCCCCAGGGACATATTACTGGAAATGACAGCTATGTCCTGGAGCCCTGTGTGATGACACATATAAGAAATCCACATATTGCAGACAATGGATACAACTATGCCTTATCATAAACCTAGGTCATTCTGAAGCATGTGTTTGGGTTGGTAATACCATGCTTTTCTGCCTACAAGTATTTGGTGGCGCCCTGTTGTGTGATCCTTGTATATGTGCAAAGAAATTTACAGTGGGTGCATAAAATGATACTGAGGAATCAGCTGCAGCATGGTGTCTGCATGTAGGAGGAACATCTCTCAACAAATTAGGCAATGGAGGAAGAGCCAGCTGAGGAGTCAATGGAGGACCAAGCAATAGAGGAATAACCATGCTAGACAGACATCAGGTCCGTATGCAGTGGCAGTGGCAAAGAGGCAGCAGGTGGCAGATAGATATGGCAATAGTAAAGAATATACACGGCATTAAATGTAATGCATGCAGACCTAATACTAGACTGTGCTTACCTATGTAAGGAATGGCTTCACTGTGCATCAGACATCAGCAACCCAAGTAATGAAGTATACAGGGTAGGGCAGTTATTATCATTTGCATTGGTAGGGGTGGAAAGATGAATGAGCACTGTCTTTAACACTAAAATGTGTGTGAGCTGTAGAAACTGAAAATAACTGATTGCCATGTAGTTCTAAAGTGGGAATGGACGGGACTGGCATGTGCATGTGCTTTCTGCGTGTGTGTGTGTGTGTGTGTGTGTGTGTGTGTGTGTGTGTGTGTGTGTGTGTGTGTGTGTGTGTCTGTGTTTGTTGAACTGCAGATGACATGGCATAGTGAATCAGACTTATGGACAGATCCAGGTCACCAATGGAAGAAGTGCGGTCAAGTCATGCACATTCTGGTTCACAGATGCCTCTCCTGAAGTGTCACAGGTAGTAACATGGCATTGGCCATGAGACTGAGTTCTGTGTGACCATGAGTATCAATGTGTACCAGATGTATCTCCAGAGTGAGCACAATCACCTAGGGGACAGCACTTGATATTTCTGTCAGAGTGGTAGCATTGTGTGACTGTGACCTAGGCCACCCACACCTATGCAGGGCACTTTTACTAGAGCAAGAGGTAGAGTGGCTTCATAATACATGCCTGGCAGATATCTCCAAAACACAGGTGGCCTTACATTATGCAAGTAGGTGACAGAATATAAGAATAAGGTCACATATATGGGACTTGCACTTCCTTAAATCATCGGCTACACCTCGTAGTATATATATATATATATATATATATATATATATATATATATATATATATATATATATATATATACCATCTGAACAGAGGCAGATGTGTTTCTAGCCTGTGCCTCAGCAATGCTATAGATTGCAGGCATTGACCTTGCCAATTCTGGTGGAGGGTAGTATACCCTTGGCTTCTACAACTACCTGTAAATACAATGACATGGTCATCTCCACATCATATGACGTTTGGTAAAGACAATGAAACCTGAGCCACACAGGAAGACAGTTCCCAGACTGTGCATGTGACTCTTCTATGACATCAGGCAGTGGTATATCAGGTGTGACTGAGCCACAAAGTACATCACTCGTATTAGTATAACCTATTACCTTTACATCACCAGTGAAAACACCAAAGCAGATTACATAGTATTAGTAAAACATGTTACTTTTCGTTTTTTTCCCTCTGAAGAAGTAGGCATGTGCAATACTGGCAGTAACGGTAAATCATAATCTTACCATGTGCAGCTGCTCACATCCGTTGCAGTCCTAACATAGCAGAATGAACATGATTTCAGGGTCATGTACATCAGCACATCGTTGCAAAGCGACTGTAACATGCCAAAGATATGCAACAACATGAGTGAGCATCCATGGACTCACTTGGGGCATGGTGCAGCTGAACGTTAAAGTCTAACTCCCTACAGTGGAGATGTGAAGAGTCTTTTCCACCTCAAAGAGGAACAAGAGACTCTTTCATCCTTTTCAGAAGTGGTATGACTGACAGTTGCTCTCCTGTTGCTCTAAACTCCCATGGATTACAAATCATTTTTGAGGCCTTCTTTCTTTAGACCTGCTCATAATTTTGGTCATAGGTGGAATGCACAACTACAGTGAGAAACAGGTATTGCACAACACTGAGTATTGTTTAGACCAGTATACTGTACTTATTTATATGGGTCTGAATGTTGTGGAATTACAAGAAATGACAGAGTTGCATGCATCATGCAAGTGTAATACTGACATGTTACTCTAGCGTTTATGTGTGCTGCAATGTCCTGCTATGCATAATCGTGATAGATCCTGTCATAATTCTCTTTACCTAACATCCAGCAGCCAGATACAGATTTGCTGTATACAGGACTGTTTGTAAGCTCCTGACCCCCCCCCCCCCACACACACACACACTTAACTAGGGTTACGCCATTCCTGGCACCATAAAGTCTGCTCTTCAAATTTTCCCTTGCAACTAGCCAGCTTTTTAGTTTTAGCACTCAAGTTTGTTTCTTTGAGCTCAGCACTTGTTCAGAACTCGTCGTGAGCACTAAATAAGCTACAAATTACTACAGCACTCAACTTTCCTCACTTGTCTAGAGGAAAACAGTTTTTAGTACTTAATAAATAAGCACCTATCCAGGCATGTCTAAAGGGAAGCTCCTGGTGCTTTCTCCTGTCTACCTGATGAACCTGGGCATCTTGGGACAATGCAGCAATTGCCTCATGTACATGGACAGCCCTCTCCTCCTACCACCCAACACCACGACCTGTGAGAGATGCACTTATATAGCCAAACTGGAAGCAAAGCGTTCTTCACCGAAGACTGGACTAGAGAGTCAAGAGGAGAAGGTAAACACTTGCACCGCACCACACTCATCACATAGTTGCTCAAAACCTACACCAGCAAAACACACACACAGAAGCACAAAACACACACCTACATTTGCGGAGGCTCTCAGTAAAAATCTGCCCAAACAACCGAGACCTCCAATCCAGAAATGCAAGTATGCTCCACCCCCTAACACAACCAAAATGACACATATACCACATGCTCAGTGGTACCACTCAACCACAGCCCATAAGGCATAATGTACCCAACACTCTAGTCATAGGTGTCTCTATAGTCAGGCACACTGATGTTCCACTCACCAGACTAAACAAGGAGAAAGTTACTGTCAGCTGCCTGTCGGGTGCCAGGATCCACCACATAATGCATGTACTCAGGTCACTCCACAACAAGTACAAATATGACTCTGTCATTTTCCATGTTGGTGTGAATGACCTGAGATGTATCTCCTTGGACTACATGAAAAGAGACATGGATGAGCTCTCCGATCTTGTAGCCCAGGCAGGTATGACCCTAGCCCTGAGTAGCATCCTGCCATCACCCAGAATGATACCACAGTACAAGGACAAAATGATTGACTTCAACAATTGGCTATGGTTCTGGTGTTATTCTAAGGGAATCCAGTATCTGTCTGCCTGGGATGACATGATCGACAGACCACGCTGCTTTGCCAGAGATGGCCTGCACCTGTTGCCCTTGGGATTCCGGATACTGGCAAAGGCTCTTGCCACCCCTATAGTGCCTTTTTTAGGCAAGGTTCAAATGACAAATTCACCACTGTAACAGGTACAAGCAAGCAAAATCTGAGGGTAATGCTACTCAATGCTAGAAGTCTAAACTGCAAAATACACTCACTCGAGACACTCTTTAAAATGGAGAACATCAACATCTGTGCAGTGTCAGAGACCTGGTTCTAAGCTCCAGAGAGCACCTCTGCATTACCAGACTATAATTTGTACCACACCTTTCGGCCACCAAACCCAGAACGAAACACAAAAGATGGAGGAGTGTCCATATTCATTAAGGATATCCACACCTCCAAGCTAGTTTCTCAGCATAATGCATCCGAGATTATCCAAGTTCAACTAACTCTGGGCAAAACCGCAATCCAGATTGTAGCTTGTTACAGACCCCCCACCATGCCCCAGGATTCTCACTCCTCTTTTCTTGATACACTGGAAAATATTAAGGTACAACCCAACACCCTAATAATGGGTGATTTCAACTACCCCACCATTAACTGGGAAAATTACTTGTGTACCAACTCTTTTGCTCAACTTTTTCTGGAATTCATCAATTCCAACACCTTGGATCAACTTATCCACACCTCTGCAAGGGGCAGCAATATCCTAGACCTGGTCATCACCAACATGAGTGACCGGTTTCCAGCACCAGAGGTCAGCTCCTCATTGGTCAGATCCAACCACAAGCTAATCAGCCTGGACATCCACATCCCACTCCTACCCCCCATTAGGAAAACAACCATAAACAATTTCTCCAAAGCCAATTTCACGCTTCTTAAGACAGAAGTGGCAAACTTCATGACACCCATGCAGATGGACAACAGAGTTACGACTGTTGAATCCTACACAAATGCACTTTATAAGCACTTACACGAGTGCATGGATTGTGCTATCCCTAACAGAACCAAGATGCTATCCTCCAAAAAAAGGAAGACAATCTGGTGGTCTTCTGCCATAAACAAAGCCTACAGCAGAAGAAAGAAACTGTTGCAAAAAAGAGTAAAATTCCATGATTGGAGGAACTCCCTGGTCAGCATCAGTAAGAAATTGAAATCCCTCATAAAACCCTCCAAAGCTAGTTATGAAAACAAAATTGCCACTGATTCTAAAGACAACCACAAATCATTCTATAGCTATCTCAAGAATCTCAATGGCAACACTCAGATCTGCTCTGAGTTACAGCACAATGACACTAAGTATACAGAACCACCTGATATTGCCAACATCCTGGCAGATTGATTCAGTGCTAACGTTACCCCCCTCTCACCCTCTAAAGGGCCCATCTTTATACCAGAAGAATGGAAAGTTCCTGTAATCACAGCTGCACAGGTAAAAACCTCACTCTCCAAAGCCAAGAACACAGCATCCATGGGACCTGACAACATCCCAGACTGCCTTCTACATGAACTACAGAATGAACTGGCACCCCACCTAAGTACCATGTTCAATCATAGCCTCACCTCAGGCTTTTTGCCCATTGAATGGTGCACCACAACGGTTATTCCACTCCACAAAGGGGGAGGGCAAAACAGACCTTGGGAACTACCACCCCATTAGCCTGATGAGCCTGGTCTGCAAGGCCATGGAACGTATCATCATGGAACTCATAAACAAAGGCATTGGAGATCTCCAAACTCTGGACCCCACACAGTTCTGATTTGTAAAAGGCAGATCATGTCTCCTAAACCTGATGGACTTGTTTGAAGCAGTCACCAAAGTCATAGATAAGGGTAAGGTGGTTCACACAGCCTATCTAGATCTCGCCAAGGCTTTCGACACCATCCCCCACTCTGGAATTATAGATAAACTCACTAAACTAGGTATAAATCCCTATGTCACAATATCGCTTGCCAACTGGCTTACTGATAGAACCCACACTGTGAAAGTAGCAGACTCCAAATCCGACTTCAGACCAGTGACAAGTGAAGTACCACAGAGTTCAGTCTTGGGTCCTCTCCTGTTTGGTATCTACTTCTCTGAAGTACAGGCTAACACAGAAGGTCTTTGGCTAACTAAATTCACAGAGAACTGCAAACTAGGAGCCATAATCAAAGCTCCTAAAGATGTGGACATCCTACAAAAGGGCCTCACTGAGACAGATGCCTGGTGTCAAAGCCATGGTCTCAAGCTCAATGCCAAAAAGTACATTGTCATCCCCTTTGGTAAAAACTCTGTATCCATGAACTACCACATAGGCAGTAGTTTACTTAACACTGAAAGTGTGATAAAAGACCTTGGGACATAGGTGGACAGTAGTCTCTTCTTTGACAATCACATCACCACAGTGGTCAGGAAATCCTTCTACGTGGCACACCTCATCACAAAAGGTTTCTCATCCAGATAAAAAGAGGTCATTGTTCCCCTCTACTCATCACTCATTAGACCCATTATAGAGTACAATGCCCCTTTTGGTATGTACCTCACAAGACATCTACAACAACTAGAAAGGCCGCAGAAATACCTCACAAAGAGGATTACTGGCCTCAAACAGATGCCCTACACAGACTGACTCAAAAAACTCCATCTTTACTCAGTCGCATATTGCCTACTCAGAGGCGATCTCTGCCTAACATACAAAGATATGTCAAACCCAGAGCTGTTGGACATGCTCCACTTAAAGAAATCCTAATCCCACTGAGCTACATGCTCTAGGGACCTAAACCTTGTCACCACAATAAACAGAACATGCTGGAGAGATAGATTCCTGCCCCAGAGACTTCCCACACTTTGGAACAGGCTACCTATCTATGTCAAACAGAGCTCCTCATTAGCACTCTTCAAGAAAAATCTTGATGATTGGATGGGTAATAGGAAATTCACCCCAGGGATCACTTCTGTGGTTCTGCTTGACAGGGGCACAGGAGAAAAAAATTTTTGGGTGGTGAAAGCCAGGGTACCTTTTTGGCTAGGCTTGTATAGGCCCTAGGGCCAATAGCCTAGTACCTACCTATGAACCTATGAACCATGGAGATAAATGGCCTGCAAGAAAACCTATTTCTCCACAGGGTTGAACCTGCATTTTTAGGTCTTCCCTTTGCAAGGCATAATTCTACACTGAAAATGAATATGGTTTGTTTGTAGGTATGTGGCACTGTCTTGAAGATAAGTACTTATAGGACTTTGCTACACTTCTGTAACTTGTGTATGTTTCACATATAATAGAAACCCACCACACACACACACACACACACACACACACACACACACACACACACACACACACACACACACACACACACACACACACACACACAATAAACTCCATTCAAACACTCACATCCCTATGCAGTGCAAAAGCAACATTCCAGCCAGTAAGCATCATCCCTTCAGCCACTGTGCTTCTCCTCTGCAGACACACAGGTATCCTGCTACACACTGTAGTTGATTGTAAGGAAGAGTAGACACCTGATGGTGAGTAGGCAGCATGTCCTGATATGCTGTAGTATATCAGTGTTATGCCTGCAGCCCTGTCATTTCTTGTGACTCCACCACACTTAGACCAGTATAAATAAGTACAATATACTGGTCTAAACAACACTCAGTGTTGTGCAGATATCTGTTTACTCACTGTAGTTATGCATTCCACCCATTACCAAAATTATCAGCATATACATAGTAAACTGATCCCCTCCTTCTTAGTAGTTTCAAGATGAGCTAACCTCCTAGCACTACCTATATATCAGACATGTTTCTTATTAAGAATACTGCTAGAGTTAGCTATCTATTACCTTCTTTAGGGAAAGCTGATAATCCCTTCTCCCCCACCCTATTGGGGTGTCACTGGCTAGGACTGCTATTTTTCTCAATGGTGGCTCCAACAGGCAGCTCATCTTAAGACTTATAAGACCAAATCCTTGCCCACCACTGGGCAGCTCCATTTAAGCCAAGATCCAGTGGTGAGGGAACACAGAGTAATATGTAGCATCTCACTGGGTATCCTACAAGCAGGGCAGTATGGGGGGGGGGCACTCCTCCCCTACCTCCCTTACTGGTGCATCACCTCCCTTTATATGTCATTGCCTTCCCTTGTTTGTTGTCCATTCCATCACCATTGTCTTCCCTTTGTTTGCCTTCTGTTTAAAACTCCACTGCCACTTCAATCCCTCAGTTTGTCAGCACCTCCCCTCAGTCTTGTCTGTGTTATGTGTTTCCACATTTGTCCCTGATAACTACATTCACCCTCTTACCATTCTTTTACCTCCTCGTATACCTTTTACCACCATAAATTCTTTGCATAGAGAAAATGGGTGCCTGTCCCACAAACAAAACAAAACAAAAACAAAAACAAAACAACCCGTATTTCCCCTCCCATATTCTACTCAATCCATACATGTTTTCCTTATATGCCTTCCTCTGCTTAGTTTCCCATTTTTCCTACTGTTCTATGCTCCCATTCCCAACCTTTAAACAGGTCAGAAATACATTTAAAATGTGCAGTGAGCCCTTTAAGGCTGATATTAGTTGTTATCTTCTTGCAACTTTTGTGCATGTGTGAACATGCTGACCTGTACTGAGGCATGTACATGTGCAATTTTCACCATTTGTGCTTGTTGCATGATACAGCCACCACAAAGGTCAGCTACTGTCTCTTAGCTCAGGCCCTGCTTTGGCTACAAGGGGATTCTTAAATAACATCTGTTCGGGATCTGCATTTTAACTTTTTTTATTTGTTAATGAGCTCAGAGGGCATCAAGATCAGAAGGTAACCAGCTGGCTCACCACAATTGCAGTGAGCATCCTTTCAGAATACCAGGAACAGTTGTAATGCTACTAACTACTACTGATGTCAGTAGCATTGCAAGGCTGAAGAGAAAGGGGCATTGTTCCAGGTATGGCCAGATCCAGCACAAGGCAACCTAGGCAGCTGTCTAGGACCTGGTGCTATCTGGGGGGGCCCATAAACACTGCTACAAAAAAAGAAAGAAAAGAAAGAAAGAAAGAAAGAAAGAAAGAAAGAAAGAAAGAAAGAAAGAAAGAAAGAAAGAAAGAAAACTGCCCCACTCCAACTCGGTTACTGCTCTACCTTGATGTGCTGTTGAAGTGTAATGTGACAAGCCTAGGTTCAGGAAGCTTCAAACTCTCTCTCTCTCTCTATCTCTCATTGGCTTTACATTTGAGAAACAGACTTCAAGACTTCCTGCATGACAAAATAGTAAGCGTGGGTATTTTTGCAGCATGCTTAGTTATTACTGCCATTTCAAATACTATCTCATTACACCCGAGATGTTCTCTCACTTTCAACTTCATTATGATCTTCATTACAGCCAAGATATTTTTTTGAGCTGGCGTGCAGAGATTGCACATCAGTATTGATCTGAACAGGACATTCTAATACATTTTGTTTATGGTGTGTGTGTGTGTGTGTGTGTGTGTGTGTGTGTGTGTGTGTGTGTGTGTGTGTGTGTGTGTGTGCGTGTGTGCGTGTGTGTGTGTGCGTGTGTGTGTGTGTGTGTATGTGTGTGAGTGATTCTGCATGGGGGAGGGGAGGATAACAAGTAAGCAAGACAGAAAATGAGGCTCATGGACATGTCCCCCATTGAATGACCAAAGGAAACATGTGACTTTAAGTTTTCAGTGAATAGCAAGAAAATTTGGGGCTGTCACAAATAGGACAATGTAAAAGTGTTTGATGTTATGTATAGTGGCATAGGGAAACAATTTAATTGAAAATATTTTATTTTCCTTGAAAAGGAAAAGGACTTGCTTTATTTTTTTTTAAAGGGGAGGGGTGGGTTTTGCATGGGTCACAGAAATGTTGTTACTTTAATCCATTTGCAGAGCTGATTACTGTATATTATGTTATAGTGATTTTTAGTTTGGTATTAGGGGAATTGTTATTCACTATTTTTAAAGAAGTTCATGTCACTATGTATTGAAGAATATATGTAGAATGGCATAGAGAGGTGGATTTAATTCAGAATGTTTGCTAGGGACTATAAAAATTAGACTTGGAAGCACGGCATTGTTGTAAAACATTATGCCTGCAATATGTTCATTTTGGAGGAATTGTATGTATGGAGTAGTTTCTTTGCTACAGTTGGGGTTTGATATTGTTATTATATAATGATACCTAATAGTGAGGCTGTCAGTCAGTCATGGAAATAGCATATGTGATTAGTCAGTGAATGTTGAAAGGATAAACATTTTGCATCTTTCTGAGTAAAGCAGAAGGTCAGTTCAACACATGTTGAGGTTTTAATATAAGGGAAGAAGCAATATTGTTTTATTGAAATGGTAAGCCTAGACAATGTACCAGAAAATAAAGGGGGAAATGGGGAAAGGTTGGTCGAATTTGTTAGATGGCTAAGTTTAAAGAGAGTGTGGTTACAATGGTGGGGGACTTAACTGGTTTGAAAGGAGCTTATGAAGGTGCTGAAGGAGCAAATTTACAGCTGCTGAGGTCATGGGCATGATAAATATCAGCCAGTGGCATTCCCTATCTGAGCACAGTTTATGTTGTCTGTTGGGAATTACATAAGGGCCTTTTAGGTCTAACTTCAGTGATATGGCAGTGAAATTGATGGGAAGGCAGAAGGAAGGGAACACGGGGCTAAGTTTGATTAGGATATGGAAAATGTGAACATAATACATAATCCCATCAATGAGAGAGAGGATGTCAGGGAAACTGTTGAGGGAGCAGACAGATATGGCACTATTGCAAGAAATGAAATTAAGGATTAAAGAAGTGTTAAAATTACAGATATCAGGCTATGGTTATATAGAGGTAGCATGTCTAAAGGGACTAGTTAGAGAGAGGATTATGATAAAGGGAGGACTAGGCTGAGAGTACATGAACTGTCTAGAGGGAGCGAAGGGGAGTGACTAGAACTGCAATAGATTCATACTATACATGAAGTTAAGACTGAAATGTCACACTAAATTAATTTTTGAATTCTTCAAATGATTATATAATAGAATGAAATATGATTTTAATGAGGGGGATTGTAATTTAGTTTTAGAACTGAGAACAATTTGCTTGGTGATACTGAATTCCATGTAACATCAGAGAGTTATGAATAAGAGAATGGAAGGGTTGGAGTTACTGAATGTGTGGAGGGAGAAATGGGAAGATAGATGGCAATTCCTTTTTTGAGACATGAATATAGACAAGTGAATAGTCTTAGAAGTGTAGCAAGAGTTGGGCAAAGGGGGCATGTGCGCACTATCTGAGTTCTGTTCTTCTATTCTTTCTGTACCACCATTTCTAAAATGCTGGTACAGAAAGCAACTTTTGTTGTGCTGTTACTGGTTGGGAGGGTGTGTGCTTCAGACTGCCATGAACAATCTATTGGAGCATTTTTTTTCTTATTTTTTTTCGCTAAGTACTGTGACAAGGGAGTGGGGTGCTAGTTCATGGATTGGCACCCGCTGCTGGCTGAGCCATCTAGACCTCTGAGTAGGCTACATAGACTTCATTGGACTTGGGGGGCAGCTGGGAAGTTGATTATGTCGCAATCTTGAAGAAGAGTATTTTTGCTGTATTCCATGATTGTGATGAGGCAGAGTATGAAAGGGGCGAGAAGACAAATTTGGAAATAAAACCAAAGAAATGGAGAAAGGCGGAAAGAGTAAGATGATTGTTTGAGATACTGACTCAGATACTTGATAAAAATAAAGAGAAAGTTAATATGATGAAAGTAATAAGAGGAATGATGCTATTGTATACATATTGTTTTGGGTCAAAATGAATATATTACAGATGTAGTACACTTTTCATAGCAGGACTTATGGGTTTTAGAAAGTGTGAAAGGAGGGCAGGAAACAGTACAGCCTGGATATTGTATTGAGCTGGACTGCATGGATCATGACTTATTGCGTGCATCACTCCTTAATGTTCTCTTTACTGCCAAAATTGATTATGGATCTCTGAATCTCTGGATGTCAATGAAATATTCTGTCATGTTTTGTTTATGGTGTATGTGTGTGTGTGTGTGTGTGTGTGTGTGTGTGTGTGTGTGTGTGTGTGTGTGTGTGTGTGTGAATGTTTATATATATATATATATATATATATATATATATATATATATATATATATATATATATATGTGTATATCTATATCTATCTATATCTATCTATATATATTTATATATATGTTTATGTATATATGTGTGTCTTAACTTGTAATATTTACTTAAGCATTGATGAAGAACTTGTATGTTTCAAGGCTTTGTTATTTTTATTAAACCTTCATACGTTTCTATATATTTGACGGTAGTATCCAGATTTTTTATTAATTCTGTTTTATTGTTCTTACTGTTATCACATCAAGGAAGGAGAAATGATAAAGGTAGTAGGATATAGAACAATTTTCTGCCCTAAGAAATGTAATTGCAAAATGGAATGCCCACAGCATAACCAACTAATTACCACACTCAGCTGCAAGTAGTCATCAAAGAAGGCTCTAAGGTCGACAGAGACATAGATGAGGATCTGGAAGTTGACTGGAGTAAAAGCACAAGAGTTCAAGATATTACTTAGGGCTCATAGTATAGTATTATATAGAATACTAGGCTGTTGATCTAAGGGAGAATTTTAAACCTAGCTACACTTCCCAACAAAATTTGATGGGTAACTGGTTCTCAAAGGTTTTGTGGGGGTATGTATAATTGAGCATGGGTATCTGAGCATTTACAAGCATCCTGTGTCTAATAGAGACATAGGTGCCATACCAATGATATATTTATGGTTCTCCATTCACTGATCCAAGTTCCGCTTGAATAAGTGTGGGAATGAACTTTGCATCACATGGATGGGAACCCTGATCCAGGGAAAGGAGAGCCTCTGAGACATATATCTGTCCCTCCAGCATGTCCTATTTATATTGCAAGCATGGCTTAGATCTCTAGATTGGGTGTTCCTGATGCTTTTTTTCCTATGGTTATGCAACGGGTTTATTATGATTGGATCAGAGTATGCATTGAAGGGGTTCACATAGGACTTGTTTTCCACACCATGTATTCTTTTTGTGAGGAATCTCTGAGGACACTCAAGTTGTTGCATATGACTGACCAGGTGCATACTGAAGAGAACATTGTACTCAATGATTGGTCTTATTAGATTAGAGCAGAGTACAACAGAGCCATGACATTTGTGGATCTAGGTGACATATTCCTGTTTATAAGTTATGCAACACAAAATGATTTCATCACATGATGGACAAATGTCTAATCACTGTATACATGTGTTCCCAAATCTCTGAATACAGTGTTGTTTGCTGTGGTAGCCATCTTTCCAAAAGATACTATAATGACCTTTTTGGCAATGAGATTTAGACTATTACTCTGGCATCAGTTATTAGTCTGTGTCAGGCCTTCTTAGAGGATATTTGTGTCTTTGAGGAATTCATTGACACTACCCAATTTGCAATCCTCTGCAAACTTGGTCAGCCAGAGGCCCTTGATGTTAACCTTGACCTTAGAGTAGTAGATGCCAAAGAGGAGCACCCAAGTACTGAGATATGAAGCACCTTAATAGTAACCAGCATTTATGGAGGTACTCTAACTTTTAGGTATTTTATGTAAGCAAGTTGGCTATCTAGCGGTATAGGGGTTTAAACCTAGTTTAATGAGCTTTTCTAAAATTCTTGAGTGTGGTATCATGTGAAATCCCATGGCCAGGTTTTGGTAAATGGTAAACACCATTTATCTTCATCCATTGCTCTGATGCCCTTCACAAAGAAGTCCACCAGGTTGAGTACACAAAATATGGGGTTGATAAACCCAAACTAATTTGGGTCTGTTGTTTGTAAGTTACCAATGTCATCATTTAGGATATCCGTGATTATTCTCTGCATAGTTTTACATGTCAGGATAATCAGGCTTATTGTACATTATTGTATATTGCCCTTGAGGTTGTGGATATAGCTGAAGAAGGCTAATTTTACCTCAAAGTTGTTTTTTTATTTATTTTGCTGATGGATATTTTTTACCTTGCTACACATTGCACCTCCTAATGCTAGAACCTCAGGAAGAAGAGGAAATAGCCAAAGTGCAAAAACTCAAAACAGTATATCTGGAGATTGTAGGACAGATATGTATCTGAGCCAGGTATGTTAATAAGGCACAAAATGAAAGCTGATGGTGGAATGCAGCAGGCTATGAAGTTATAAAAAGAAAGAAGGAGTGCAAAAAAAAATGAGATATTGGACCAGATTAAGAAGGAATACTGTTTGCCTAACAAAGAGGTTAAGAGGGGGAAGGGATAGGTATAGCAGTTGGGGTCATTATCTTACAGATACAAGGTACAGGATTTGATGGTGGTCTCTGTTGTTGGCTAGGCTTTTAATAGTCTGCAGACTGATAGCCTAGTACTTACCTATGAACTTAATAAGAGAATCACAATAGCATAAAACAAGCCATATGAGGTATTCTACCAGCTTCTCGAAAGTGGTTCAGCAGAAGACACACAGAAATTCTATCAAGCTGCAATAAAAGATAAAAAGGTACAGAAGATTGTCATCCCAGCCCTTCAAAAGGGATGTCAGCAACAACAAGCTCACCAGCCCACATAACATCAAAGCCAGGTAGAAGAAGTGCTTCAAGCAGCTCGTAAATGTAGAAAACCTCAAAGAATCTGTACTGCCCAAGGTACAGCTTACAATGAAAGAGGGAGCTACTGACCCATTATAAAATTTAACTCATATACACATTTGTGCGTTTGCACACACACGCGCGCACACACACACACACACACACACACACACACAGACACACACACACACACACACACACACACACACACACACACACACACACACACACACACACACACACACACACACACACACACACACACACACACACACATGCATACACACATGCATACACACATGCATACACACATGCATACACACACGCACACACGCACACACACACACACACACACACACACACACACACACACACACACACACACACACACACACACACACACACACGCACACTCACAAACTCATTGTACAGACAACTGTAGACTCTTTAGAACCTATATAATCAATCTAACACATCTTTGGGTGTGGGAAAAATCAGATCCTATTGTGAAAACCCATGTAGATCTAAATAGATCATACAAACTCGAGACAGATGGCAGGTCAGGCAGGAACTGAATTTGATACCCAAACACTGTGAGGATAAAAAAGCTACAAAGATTTTAAAAAGGAATAATGGCTTAGAATTATGACACTAACTTAATGGTATAGGGTTATCTTCTTTAAAAGGCAAATGTATGCAGAGATATCTTATGGGAACTTAAAATTATTACAGGTGTAGCAAATGGAATAATGTAATTATGATATAATGACAGCTGTATGTAAAGGAATTGTGACAAACAGAGACTTTGCATGGAATACCACAAATCCTGCTATGTTCTTTTGTTATTACACAATAGCACTATTTAAAAATATGAAAAGCCTTGCCTTAGCAAAAAAAAAAAAAATTCCAGGATAAAATTCACACTTCTTTGTAGTTTCATATTTCTCCACTGATACATGTCAGCAGAAATAGGTTTGCATACCGATGGTCATGGTGACACATTTGTAGCATATGCTGTGAATAATGTTATATCATATTGTAAGTGCAGCTGCTGCAAACTACATGATTGCAGAACTTTAACATTCTTAAAGAGTTCATCAAACATAAAAAGAAATGTCAGGTCTGTTTAAGTTTTATTCTAGTTTTGCTTGTATTTAAGGTTGTTTAAATATTTAACAGTGTTTTTGATTGTTTTATTATTACATTGCAAGAATTATATATTTTTTGATATTTTCTATAGTAATGTTGATTTTTGTTTCTGTATATCTATTGACTGTCATGTGAAAAGTCCTGTGGCAGAAGGTGTTAAATTTAGGGCTGGAGTACAGATGGTCCTGGGTTCTAGTGCAGGGTGGGTAACCTTTGTTTTACTGTTGTGACACTGCAGTTATAGCAATGAGCTGCAACATAGACAAGTGTTTTCTCAACCTTCATGGGGCAACAGTTGTAATTGTAGGACTGCAATACACATGGCCCTGGGTTTGAATATAGCATATTCCATACACTTTTACTGTTGTTCCACTTCCCATTATAGTCACTCTCTCTTATAACTCTTGACATGGTGTAACTGATATTAATTATAAGTATGAGGGCTGAGGCACTAATATTGTTTCAGTTATGTATTCATTTATCTATGTATTATCATATTTATTCTCAAATGTATGACTGTAAGCCACGGTAGTGCAGTGGTAGCGTTGTTGCCTCACAGCAAGAGATTCTCCCGTTTGATTCTCGGCTGGAGCACCTTCTGTGTGGAGTCTGCATGTCCTCCCTGTGGTCGAGTGGCATTCAAAAGACATGCGTGAATGGGCGTACCTTTGTTGAAGGTTGGGCATCGAGCTGGCATCTCAGCACCGTAAAAATCTACTGCCAATCATTAGCGGACCAGAGTTCCGCTGTGGCAACCCCTAACCGAGAAAAGCTGAAAGAAGAACATTCTCAAATGTATAACTGTGGGTATATTGTTTACTATATTTCTGTAAGTAGATTTCTTCTATCTGGAGTGCCATGGCCTTCACATTTGTCTAACACACATACACAATTGCCTTGCATCGGATAACCTTGAATTTGCTTGCTTGCTAATGTAGCACTCCACTTACCACAGGGCAACATGGTACTTGAAAGTATGCACTACTGAGCACCATGTTTGTGCCATGGTAAACAGAGCACAAGGTTTTCAAACAGTGTGCCCACTCCCAGTAAATGCGATAACTTTAATTGGTGGGAAACCATCACTCCTCATTGTTCTTGATCCATGTTAGACACTGCAGGCATTTCTGGAGAAGGAGTCAGATTTAAGGCACAAAAATGGGGTGTCCAGGAGTCCAAGATTTTTACTGGACTCTCAGTTAAACACCATGGGGTCAGACTTCTGCAGGGGGGACTATTCTGGCTCCCACGATAAATCGAAAGCTTGGGATAGTTTGGTCAGAGCTATAACCAGTTCCACTGGTATCCTGCACGCTGGTGACCAGTGTAGGCATTACAGTAGTAACCTACAGCAGAGGAACAGGGATACCCTCGATGCTTGGATCAAGGACTTTAGGATTGCAGACATCCCACAACTGTGCAAGTATCAACTACAGAAAGTACTTGTAAGACTTTAAATATAGGCTAGACTGGTATTCATAATGGTAGTCTGTTCTGTTCATAGGTTCATAGGTCTGTACTAGGCTAATGGCCCTGGAGCCTTTACAAGCCTAGCTCATAGAAGTGCCCTGGCATCATGCAGCCCAACATTAGTTCCCAGTGCCTCTATCAAGTAGAGCAACTGGAGTGATCCCCCAGGTGAACTTTCTATTACCCATCCACTCATCAAGATTTCTCTTGAAGAAGGTCATCGAGGTGCTCTGCTTGACATGTATGGGAATTCTATTCCAGAGCATGGGCAGTCTCTGGGTGAGAAACCTGTCCCTCTAGCATGTTCTGTTGATTGTGGTAATGAGGTAGAGGTCTCTGGAGCATGTGGTAAAGAGGGATTGGGATTTCTTTAGATGTAGCATTTCTAACAGAGCTGGATCAGACATGACTTTGTAAGTCAAGCAGAGATTGCCTCTAAGTAGGCGATATGAGACAGAGAATAGCTGGAGTCTTTTGAGTCTGTCCATGTAGGATATGTGCTTAATGCCTAGGATCCTCTTTATGAGGTATTTCTGTGGCCTCTCCAGTTGTTGCAGGTGTCTAGTGAGGTACATGCCAAATGGGGCATTGTACTCTATGACTGGCCTAATGAGGGAAGAGTAAAGGGAGACAATGACGACTTTCTTCCTGGATGCAAAACCCTTGGTAATGAGATATGTCACATAGAAGGACTTTCTGGCCACAGTGGCAATGTGGTGGTCGAAGGAGAGGTTGCAGTCAACCCGCGTCCCCAGATCTTTTATAATGCCTTCAGTGTTCAGTGGGTTCCCTTCAAAGTTGTAATTAGTGGGAAATGAGTTTTTACCAAAGAGGACGATGACGCATTTTTTGGCATTAAGCTTAAGGCCATGGTTTCAACATCAGGTCATTGGTCTCAGTGAGGCCTTTCTGTAGGATGTCTGCATCCCTTAGGGAGTTAATAATGGCTCCCAGGTAACAGTCATCTGTGAACTTGATCAGCCAGGGTCCCTTTGTGTTGGCCTGGACTTCTGAGAAGTAGATGCTGAACAAAAGAGGACCCAGGACTAATCCCTGTGGGACTCCACTAGTGACTGGTCAGCAGTCTGACTTGGAGTCTGCTACTTTCGCACTGTGTGTTCTATCTGTAAGCCAATGTGCAATCCACGTAGTGATATAGGGGTTGATGCCTAGTTTGGTGAGTTTATCAATAATTCCCGAATGAGGAATGGTATCAAAGGCATTGGCCAGATCGAGGTAGGCTGTATGCACTGCCTTACCTTCATCCACAGCCCTGGTGACTGACTCAAAGAAATCAACCAGGTTGAGCAGGCATGATCTCCCTTTCCAAAGCCAAATTGTGTGGGGTCTAGAGTTTGGAGATTTCCTATATCACTGTTAATCAGGTCCATGTTGATGTGCTCCATAGCTTTACATATCAAACTCATCAGGCTAATGGGGTGATAATTCCCAAGGTCTGTAGTCACTCCCTCTTTATGGAGAGGGATGATGGATGCAGTGTGCCATTCAGTAGGGACAAAGCCTAAGGTGAGGGTGTGACTGAATAGAGCACACAGATGTGGTGCCAGTTTGCTTTGTAGTTCATGTAGAACACAGCCAGGGATATTTTCCAGTCCCATGGAAGCTGTATTCTTGGACTTGGACAATGCAGCTTTAACCTGTGCTGCAGTAATGCTGGGTACCTGGCATTCTTCCAGTATTGTAATTGGTCCTTTGGGGGGGGGTTAAAGCTGGCAATGAATCTGTCGGCCAGTATGTTGCCAATATCTGTTGGCTGAGTATAGGAGGTACCATTGTGCAGTATCTCAGAGCAAATCTGAGTATTGGCATGGAGGTTCTTGATATAGCTATAAAAGGCTTTGTGATTGTTTTTAGTGTCTACTGCAATTCTGCCTTCATAGCTGGCTTTAGAGGATTTCATGAGGGGTCTCAACTTTTTGTTGAGGCTAATAAGGGACGTTTTCCAGTCTTGGGACTTCACCTTTTTCTGCAACAGTTTCTTCTTTCTGTTGTAGAGTTTATTAATGGCAGGGGACCACCAGATCGGCTTCCTTTTTTTAGAGGATTGTGTCTTAGTTCTCTAGGGTATGGCTAGTTCCATTCATTTGTGTACGTTTGTACAGTGCAATGGTGTATGATTCGGCAGTCATGCAGCTATTTTCCATTGGCATTGGTGCCGTGAAGTTAGCCACCTCTATTTTTAGACATCCAAAGTCAGATTGCAATTATAGCTGTTGCAGTGATAATTTGGTCTTTGGAACACCACCTGTTTTTTCCACAGCTGCCATGGACTGTGAGATCAATGTATGACCCCATGGGGTTAGCTTGGCAAGGATGAGGGAAGCATGGAGTATGTATGCAGCAGAAAGGTAGTATTATTGTAGCATTATAATTAAACAAACCAAAAGCAAGAACTCATCTCTTATCCATCCTTCTCTATGCCTCTCCAATCCTTACTAATCTCTGTCAGAGTGATCCGAACAAAATGGAATCTTGTTAAAACAAAATAGCCAAGTTCACTACTGAAACCTCATATAAATCCCACCACTGCCTTGCCCTTAACCAACTCAATTGGCTCAAGCTACCTCAACTACTTCTGTTTAATCAACTCACAATAGCACATAATCTCTTCTACCTTCCAGAAAAAAAACCTGCACTTCAAAATATAATTAACCTCCACATCCCTACCAGAGCCTTACGATCTAGTTCTCAGTACCTAATAAGTGTTATCAGACACAACAATGATGCTGGCAAATCTCTCTATGACTGGACTATTGCCAAAATCTGGAACTCACTACCTAGCCAAATAACCTCCACTACCTCCACTATTCAATTTAAGAAACTCCTAAGAACTCACTTCTCAAACAATTGGCTTTGTTCATGCTACTCCCCAGGTTAATTTGCACCAATACTATGTTCAAGGATTCTACTAGAGGTCCCCTAATTCCTTTCACTGTAAAGCTTAATAATCACTGGTTATTTCTGTAACAAAATATTGAGAGTACTCATAAATTAGAAAGAAAGAAAGAAAAAAATGTCCTTGTGTGTTTATATTTTATATTCTGTATAATCCCTACTACTAGAATGCTGTATGCTGACTTTATTAAATGAATTGTTAATCTCTACATAACTTATGTTTCTATGGAACCTATATCTCTGTATGATATTCTTGTGTAATTTATTTATGACATGCTATTAGAGCTTTTCTCCCCGGTCCTCCACTGAAAATGGATGTGTGTCCAGTCGAACTTTCCGGGGTTAACAAATGTAAACTAAAATAAAATAAAAATAAAATAAATAAGTAACGGTAGCTTTTTTGATATTTTATAAACTTGTATCAATTTGAGCATGCATATCTCAACTGTAAAAAGCAAGTATACACATGTCAAGAAGTACTTGATGCAGTCTGTAGTGTAGTGTGCATCTGCTAGGAGCTGGAAGTCTTAAAAGTAAAAGTTTTCTGTTAGGAGGTGGTAGTCTTAAAAGTAAAAGTTCTCTGTTAGGAGGCAGCAGTCTTAAAAGTAAAAGTTCTCTGTTAGGAGGTGGTAGTCTTAAAAGTAAAGGCTAATAAAATAGAGTCAAATAATTGTATTAATGTGTTGTATGTCACATATGAAGGTACTAATCTTATCTTTTTTTTCTCTCACTTCAACCCTTCTCTTTTTTTTGTTGTTGTTTTATTTTTCTTTTCTTTTTTAATTTTTGTTGTATTGTATTACATAATATCCAAGAAACACACTTCCTGAACAAGGAACCAGAGGAGTAAAAATCAAAGACGTCAAAATCATGACGACTTCTCTGAGAAGACCCAACAGCTGGTATACATAAAAGCAAACTTTAATTAAAAAATAGTAAGTGCTTTCACATTGACTAGGACTGCTTCATCTCTTAGTCTCTTTGGGCTTCATGTCTGTGAGGTAGTATGCATCATGCACCAATGTGCAGTGACGGTGAGCGATGGCAAAATGCTATGTTTATCTACACACAATGCCGCTTAACCCCACTGTGCTATGCCAATACACAGCGACACATCTTGCATAAACAATTCATGTCATTGCATTATTATTCTGTAATCAAAAGTATTTTAAAGTATTAGATACATCTGTTTTCAAATCCAGTACCATCTGGCCTAAATAAGGAATATATCAATGCATCAACACATGCTGCCACAGAGTCAGTTAAGCAGGAGGTGTCTTTCATACACTCAGTGCTAACTGTCAGGTTTTAGCAATGTGGCTCACATTCGTACACTGCTTACCTACTCACAAAACATGTGTATCTCGCAAGCATATGCACTCGGCTAAACATCGTGCAAACCCACTGCTTTCTGTGCTATAAAAATGTACATCTTATGCTGTATTACTGATGTTTACTTCCATGTCCTGTGTATGACATGAAATTACACATGGAAACATTACAAATTGAGGGGCCTGTCTACAAGTATGTCACATATGTCCAATACATCCATATGTTTGCACACCCCAAGCACTGCATCCTTGGGGTCTCAGTACTTTTTCCAAACATATTTCAACCACACTACAAAATGTAGTATCAAATGTGTGCTATGCAATGCACATCAGTCTGGTAACATGCAGAACTACAACTACTGACCCATAAGCCTAAAAAGCCTTATCTGCAAGGTTAGTGCAGGAATCAGCATGGACCATATCCACAGGGATATAGGTGACCTTCAGCACACTTGACCCTACCCATTTTGGTTTTGTCAAGGGTAGATTTTGCATATTGACCCTTGTGGACTTCTTGGATACTGACCCCAAAGTCCTGAGTGAGGGATAACAGGACATAATGCCTATGTTGATTATCCAAGCCTTTGACACTATCCCCCATTCATGTCATAGTGAAGATCTCATATCTGGAAATTAGGCCATTATAGTACTAGATAGATAACCAACTGGCTTAATGACAAAACATATGCTCTCACAGTTGGGGACTGCAACTACACCACTCTCCCACTCACCAGTGGAATACCACAAGGATCTGTGCTGGGCCCTCAAATGTTTTGAAAATACTTCATCAAAGCACAGGCAACAGTAGATGGCCTGTGGTTTACTAGGTTTGCAGATGACTGTTAAATGGATGAACTCGTATAGAGCCCCACAATGATGGTAACATATTACAGATGGGGCTGACACAGACTAATGATCAGTGCCAAACTCATGAACTGAACCTTAAAGCATACAATGACTCCCCTTTGTCAATGACATACCCCTGGTAATTATGATATACATAGTACCCCCCCCCCAGCTCAAACAGAGTGTTGTGAGACTTCAGAAAACATGTTAATAGCAATCTACACTTTCATCACTATGTGCCCATAGTGGTGACACACACAATCTGCAGTGCGCACATCATACATAGGGGCATCACATCCAAGACGAGGGTAGTCATACTTCTGCTCTACTCTACCCATTTCACACCATTAATAAAGTACAATGCTCACCTCTGTCTGTACCTCACCAGACAACTACAGCAATTGGAGAAAACATAGGGTTGTACCTGGGAGAATCCCAGGCCTCTAAACATAACATACATGGAAAGATTGACATACCTGTCACTATACTCAGTATCATGCAGTCTGCTAAGAGGTGACCTATGCCTGCCCTGCAGTGCAGTCTCAGACCCTGCCCTTCTAGAAATAATAGAAATTTTCAATTCAAATGGGACAAGAATAATTTGCCACAGGGTTCTCAGCCTAGCCTGTGACATAAACAGAACATGCTGAGAAGACAGATATATCTCACAACAAATCACATTCCTCTATAATAGGCTTCCAGTGCATGTGAAGCAGTGCTCCTCAATAACCATGTTCAAGTGCAACTTTGAGTACTGGTTGGGTGATTGTAAAGTCACCTCTGGACTGGAACCTATGTCCTTCATGGAGAGGGCCAGTTGGTGTCATTCACAAACTTGCTCTGCTAAACAAGACCATCCACGCTCAATAAGGGTACTTGTGTTTTTGCAAAGCTAGGCTTCTAAACACCCCTGTGACTTCATCTGAACCTGTGAAGCTATGTGCCTATGCAGGACTCCCAACCTATTGTCCCCACATAGCCTACTGATGTCTTCTACTATAAGTTCACCTGCACTCTTGTATAAATCAAAATTATGTCATGGTGCTTGTGTAATGTACTGGGTTCTGTAGTGTGTGTACTTAGAGAGGTAGCAGTTCCATTCTCACTGCAGTCAACTTGGTGTGTGTGTGTGTGTGTGTGTGTGTGTGTGTGTGTGTGTGTGTGTGTGTGTGTGTGTGTGTGTGTGTAGACATCAGAGCAAAAGTATGTATCCTACATTTCCTTCTCCAATGACATTGATTTCCAGTATTTTGATACTTGCACATGCCTACATATCCATTTCATGCAGACCTATCAACCCTTTGTCTCCCACATGGCCTACTGATTTCATCTACTATAAGTTCACCTGCATTCCTGTATAACTCTGACTTGTGCCGTGGTGCTTGGGTAAAGTACTGGGTTCTGTAGTCTGTCTAATTAGATAGGTAGGGGTTCTATTCTTACTGCGGTCAAGTGTGTGTGTCTGTGTGTGTGTGTGTGTGTGTGTGTGTGTGTGTGTGTGTGTGTGTGTGTGTGTGTGTGTGTGTGCATGTGTGCGTGTGTGTGCATGTGCGTGTGCATGTGTGCTGTCGCTTGACATTACAGACAGCATTTTACACCAGCATGTGGGACACTGTTATCCTCTCCTCAACAGACACTGATGATGTCATCAGCTATAAAGTGTTGTCCAACACACTCCCAGTTGAACCTGAGCTGTGGTGCTTGCATAAAGTATTGGTTTCTGTAATCAGTGTAATTAGATAGGTAGGTGTTCTATTTTCACTGCAGTCGTGTGTGTATCTGTGTGTGTGTGTGTGTGTGTGTGTGTGTGTGTGTGTGTGTGTGTGTGTGTGTGTGTGTGTGTGTGTGTGTTTGTGTGTGTGTTTATGTGTGTGTTTATGTGTGTGTGTGTGTGTGTGTGTGTGTGTGTGTGTGTGTGTGTGTGTGTGAGCTGTTGCTTGACATTGCAGAGAGCATTTTACACCAGCATGTAGGGCACTGTTATCTTCTCAACAGACACTGCTGATGCTATTAGCTATAAAGTATTGCCCAACACACTTCAAGTTGGACTTGAGCTGTGGTGCATGCTAAGTACTGGGTTCTAAGTAGATAGGTAGGGGTTCTATTCTTACTGCAGTCAACTGTGAGTTTGTGTGAGCTGTCGCTTGACATTACAGAGAGAATTTTACAGCAGCATGTGGAACACTGTTATATTCTCCTCAACAGACTCTGCCGTCATCAGATAAATCACATTTTTGGATATGCGGTACTCCCACCAGGGCAGGGTCAGAGACTGGCCTAGTGGCCAGCAGACGTTCCTTCAGCCTGTACAATAATGATTACAGTGAAATGGCTTTTAGTCTGTCCACATACATGATGGGATGTTTTGTAGATCCTGTGTTATCTTGCTGAAAAAACCCTATGGTATCTCCAGCTGCTACATGTGTCTGGTGAGGTAAATGTAAAAAAAAAACATTATACTCTATTAGTTTTGTAATGAGATTTGACTACACTACTGTCATACAGTCATAAGATCTCAATATGAATGTGTGACTTATGATGTGCACAACACAGACTTTCAATATCAGTGTGGACACTTACTGGTCAACATTCAGATTGCTATCTATATGTGTTCCCTGTGCTTCCATCACTGGGTTTCTGCATAGCAGGACTATTGTTAATGCTGTGATTAACATGGAGCTCCACTTTTCAGATGGACAACATTACAAACACACATTTTTGCATTTATTTGTACAATTTGTGCCTTTGTCACCATTCAGTTGTGTGTGCTAGCTCCTCCTGTACTATGTTATCACCACTGGTGGAATCAAATATTGTGCACAATATGCAAGAATCAGCAAACTTGGTAAGCCAAAGGCCAAATACTTTAGCCTGAGCTGTCGAGAAATATAGTTCAAACACTGAAGGGCCAAGCACAGATCCCTGGGGTTTGCCAATAGTGACAGCTCTACTGGTAAAGGTTGATTCATCAAATTTCACATGATGTTTTCTGTCAGTGAGCCAATTGGTTATACATCAACTGACATAAGATTGAATCCCCAGCTTGGGGGGTTTCTCAATGATGCCTGCATGTGTGATTGCATCAAAACCATAGGCCAGATCACAATAGGCAGTTTGCACTGTCTTACCTTAATCCAGGTCTATCACATGGGATTAATGGGCTGTGACAATATCACAGATCACCTATGGCATGATTCAGCTGATAGATGTCCTCTGCATTATTCATGTAAGGATGTTTTTCTCAGACAGACATCCTCCCTATTGTTATGTCACCTTGTGTGACAGTGACAGACAACACATCATCACTGTACAGTCCATACTGTACCATATAGATATGTGTTTGATGTGGCTGCTACGACAGTCTTCCATTGAAATGCCCTCCTCTTCTGGGCATGAGGAAGTTTCACCTGTCCTTCTTCCCTGTGTTCATTCCTGCAATTCATTTGTGTGTCCCTGTTCAGTACATGCACTTCCCCTAAGTGATCATTTTACATGGCAGTCCATGTCCTGTTACTGATCATTAATACAGCTTCAATGCAGAATGCCAGGAATGGGATGTCACAATACTCTGTGCTATAGGTGCACTGTCCTGTACTGTGTTTGGACCATATACTTCATATTCATACCTCTGAACTGTCCAGATATTCCCAGGATGTCAAGGTGTATTCCTTATCAAATATGTGGCTTTCTGTCATATTTCTGGGATGATCTCTGGACTGAAATGACTCAATATTACATACATTTGAGTGCATACCTCTCAGCTGTCCAGATTTGTGCACAATGTCTAGTTTTTGTCCCATATTTGTGATCTTTTCCTCATAACTTGTTTGTTTTCTGGCAAATCATTGGCATGTCATTTAGGATTGAAGTCAGGAACTGATAACTGACATTTGAGTTTCAAACGTCATGCTCTTCAGAAAGTGCATGCTAATGTACCACCCATTTATTCTATCAACTTTCTAAGTTTGGAAGTGCAATATTAAAAACCTGTCCCTATTTTTGGGCCTTTGTTCCCCCCATTATGTATGCCTTTGTCCCCACATCTTGCTCAAAGAGGATGACAGATATGTTTGGGTTTCATTCTACCACATGTCTATGTGATATCCATGGCAATATGCCCCTATTACTGGTTAAATGTCCCCACATTATGTTGGCCTTTGTGGAGATATGTTCCACTAACAGATTCACAGCTATCTGTGAAAAAGTGGTGGTCATTATGGGATTCTGTGCAAATCCATGGACTGTAGATGTTCTGTTTTACATGGATTTGATATCTGCATTTACTTACACAGTTTCCTAGCAAGCAACACTGTTGCCAGCCATGAAACCTAGCTTAGGCATGCTGCACCTCATTAATATGCATTGCACACTACAGTGAGCCATGCACTGTGATGCTAACATGTAAACTTCATGTAAGCTCTGTGTAAAGCCTACACTGAGTTTAGTGAATCATGGAGAAGATCTTTAACTGTACAGTATGGCAATTTGTTTGGTATTATCCACTCATATGATCAAACTGCTGTTTTAAGTCCTTAGTATTTTGTTTGAGATATTGACTTGGATATGGTGATTTATTTGATTATTTAATTTGTGCCTATTATAGCACATATTCAGATGAAGTCTATTTATTAAGAGATGAAAGTATTCATTGTAGCTTGGTTCAATGTTTTTATTTATCTGCTTTTTATTCATTCATTCATTTTGGGTTATAGTTTTAACATTTTTGTGCAGTATGGATACTTGCTAGTTATTCTATGCAAATAAACTATAACTTTCCAAATCATTATTGTCAACAAAATGTGATAAAACAAGTAAATATTAATTCAGTTCCATTAATCATAATAGTACATAATCACAGAGTAATATTTCCTCTTCATTATAGTTTCAGTATATTTAAAATGTTGCCAGAATCACTGACAAAAAGACCTTTCAAATACAGAATGGTCTTGGCAATAACTGCCAAACAAGTTAAATCTAGTTAACTAGGGTAGGAGACTGACCCAGAAGGATCCATGTCAACCACAGCACAAGTCACATCATTGGTGCATTTAACATATTATTTTGAAAAACAATGAGAAATGAGTTATGCATATTAGTGGTATAGAAGATAAGCAACCAATGTTTTTACAGTTGGAATTGAAGTAAAAGCAAAAATGGATGAACTCTTACAACAATGCAGATAACACAAGATGATGGATAGAAGTACATAATATAAATTTTCAACCTTATTTACACTTATTACACACTGATACCTCACTCACCAAGCTGAAGAAGGAGAAAATGGCAGTCAATTTCCAATCAGTGGCCTGGATCCACCAGGTTATATGTGCACTCAGGTCATTGCACCACAGGTACCAATGTGATTCTGTCATAGTCCTTGTAGGAGTAAATTACCTTAGACACAGTTTTCCAGACTGTATGAAGAGAGACATTATGGAACTCTCAGACCATGTGTCACAGGCTGGTATGTGCATAACATTGAGCAACATTCTACCTTCATCAAAGATGTCACAATCTGAACAGAAGATGATTGTCTTTAATACTTGGCTTAATTTTTGGTGGCATTGTAGGAAGATACATTTTTTTGTCAACATGGGAGGACATGGTTAACAAAAAATGTTGCTTTTCCAAGGAGGGTCTGCTCCTGTCCCCTCTAGGCTTTTGAATACGGGTTGAAATTTTGTCCTTCCATTAGAGCCTTTTTTAGGTAATGCCAAACTGACAAACTTTCCTACATAACAAAATCTACCCAAGTAAGTCTAAAGGTGTTGCTTCTCAATGCCAGGAGTATAAACAAGAAACTTCTCCTCCTCCAAACTCTCCTGGTCTTGGAGAAAGCAGAAATATTTGCAGTTACCGAGACACAGTTTAAAGCCATAGATAGTGCCCTGGCAGTGCAAGGCTTCAGTGCCTTCCATACATTTAGACCAGGAACTGCACAGACAGGGGCTACAGGTGGAGCTGCCTCAGTTATCAGCAACAAGCAGGTTGGTTTAACATGATGATGCACTGGAGTTCCTCCACATCCATATTACCATAGACAAAGTCCTATACTATATGCTAGTAAGCTATAGGTCAGTATCTATGTCCCATGAAACCCATAGCTCATTCTTAGACCCATTGGAGACATTCACTATTTAACTAAATGCCATTATGATGGGGGACTTTAATTGTCCTTCTATAAACTGCATGACCCCAAATGTGTAGGCACAAAGATTCCTAGACTTTTTAAACATAAACACCCTAGACCAGTTAGTGCCTACACCTAATAGAGTACAACCATATTGGATCTAATTCTCAAAAATATAGGATAGCACTGCACTACCCCCCCCCCAAACAAATGTCATGTCATCTGTAGTAAGGTCAAACCATAAAGCAGTGTACAATTCTGTAACCCCAGCAAACCCTGTAACAGTTAGATACTACTCCAAGCAAATTACCTTTTATTAAATGATAATCTGTCAAGATTTCAAGTCTCTTCAAACATAGACAACACTGCAGCCTATGCAATTATTCACAGAAACTCAGTACAACCATGTCAATGATTGAATAGAGACTGCTGTGTCTACCATAAGTAAACCCAAAACTAATACAAAAAACAAACCATCCTTGTGGAATCCAAAATTAAACAGGTAGTATAAGAAAAGAAAAAAGTTATAGCTAAAATTAGGAAGTGTAACACCAAAAAACAACAGCAGCAAAAAAAAAAAACTCTGCCATCAAACTGAATAGATACACAAGAAGGCTAATTAAGTCCAACAAAGCAAAGTTTGAGGTAAACATAGTGTCCAAGGTCGAGGACTGCCATGAAGTCTTCTTTAGGTATGTCCAAAACCTCAAATGTAGTATACAACAGTGTGCCAAACTGTCAGTAAATGCAGTCATACTCACAGAACCAGGAGATATAGAAAATCTTCAGGTTGACAGATTCATCTTCAAATTTAGCTCCCACACTTTCCCAGCAACCACCCAGAAAATACCACCTAGCATAACCCTTCCAGCTATTAGAAGGGAACAGATTTGCTTTATAAGCCCAAGACTACAACTTCAGTTGACCTTGATAATATCCCAAGAATCCTTGTAAATAGCATGAAATATGACCTGTCAGGACCACTGGAGTCATAGCCTCTACACAGGTTTCTTGCAATGAGAATGAAAGATTGCAACAATCATCCCTCAGCACAATGGGAGACCATCAATGGATCCTAGGAACTAAAAACTCATTAGTCTGACTAGTCTCATATGCAAAGCAACGGAAAGAATTATCATGTAATGATTAACAATGGCATAGGGAACCTTCAAACACTGTATCCATTCCAGTTTGGTTTTGTCAAAGGCAGGTCATGCCTACTGAAACTGGTTGACTTCATTGAGAAGGTCACCAAAGCAGTGGATGCGGGAAAATTCTGCATATTGCCTACCTTGTCCTAGCCATGGAATTTGATACAACATCCCACTTGGGCATTGTAAAAAAACTCATGGAATTAAGTATACATCTCTGTGTAACTCACTGAATAGCTAGCTTGCTTACAGACAGGATTGAGGAAGTTAGGATTTAGAGGTACCACCTCCACAAAAGGATGGTCACCATTGTAATCCCTGGATCCACTCTATTTTGGCATCTATTTTTTGGAACTCAAAGCCAATATCAAGGGTCTGTGGCTTATCGAGTTAGTAGATGATTTCAAGTTAGAAGCAATCATAGATACCCCCTAAGATGCCAAAATCTTGCAGGAAGGTCTAACACAGACAAATAACTGTTGTGAAATCCAGGGCTTAAAACACAGTGCTTCAGTACCTTCTGTACAATTAGACCATCAGCTGCACAGAGAGGGAGAAAAGGTAGAGGAGTCTCAATCTACATTAACAACAAGCACAGCTCAACATTGGTTAAACAAGATGATTCACTGGAATTTATCCATGTGCAAATCACCATAGACAAAGTCCCATACCATCTCCTAGCAAGCTAGCAGTCACCCTCTATGTCCTAGAATCCCGTAACTCATACCTAGACCTACTTCAGACACTCACAATTAAACCAAATACCCTATTCATGGAGACTTTTTCTAACCGTCTATAAACTGGAAAACGTACACTGTCTCATATTTACAGGCACAACCACTAGAAATTCAAATATACTGTACCTGGTACTCACCAATATGGGAGAGTGCTGCACCCCTCATGTTGCATCCTCACTAGTGTGATTAGACCACAAAGCCATCTCCTTCAAAATAAAAATTATCCTGGTAACCCAAAGCAAACCCAGTAACTGTTGGGAACAATTCCAAAGCAAATTACATCCGATTAAGGGATAGTTTGTCCCCTCCAAACCCGGAGTTCATAGCCACCTATGCAGAACTGTTCACAGAGAACATGTACAGCAATATACATGGGTGTATAGAGGCTGCTGTACCTACTAGAAGTAAGACCTAAACAAACTCTAAAAACAAACCACACTGATAGAATCCTAACTTTAATAGGGTATATAACAAAAGAACAAAAAATCATAACTAAAATCAGGAAGAGCAGCTCCCACAGTGATAGAAGCTCTCCAATTAAACTAAACAGGAAACTAAGAGGATTACATAAGAACAGCAAGGTCAAGATAGCCATACAGGCTAATGACAACCACAAGTCCTTCTACAGCTATATCTAAAACCTCAAAGATAGCACACCCAGTATGCTGAAGTGGTGGTTAGAGGTGCAACCTTCACTGAGTGACATAGGGATCCCCTTACCATCACCAAAGAAATGCCTACTATCATAACCCCCATCCCAAGTATTAACAGGGAGCAGGTCCTGGCAGCACTCACTAAGGCTAAAAACACAGCCTCCGTGGGCCCTAACAATATCTCAGGATGCCTCCTAAATAGCTTGGAATATGACCTATTAGGACCACTTAAGTCACCTTTCAACTATAGCCTCAAAAGAGGCTTTGTACCATGAGAATGGACTACCTCTCAACTGTACAGATTTTCGCAGAATGTCCAGATTTTTGCCTCATATTTTTGGCCTGTTACTCATAAAATTGTGGTTTTCTGCCAAAACATTGCAAACTCTTTGAGGATTGAAGTCATAAAATAATGACAGATATTTAAAATTCATACTGAATACCCTTCAGAAAATACATATTGATGCAAAACCTGTTATTCTATCAACTTTTTAAGTTCGTAAGAGCAAAATTTAAAAAAATGTTCCTATTTTTGGGCCTTTGTCCACCCATTATTTATGACATTGTCCACAATTCTTGCTCTAAGAGGTTGAGAGCTATCCCATGTCACAAGGATGGACCATCATCTGAACCTAGAAACTACAGACCTATTAGTCTTAGTAGTCTAATATGCAAAGCCATGGGGCAAATTATCATCAAACTGCTCAACAAATACATAGGCAACCTTCAGACATTGGACCCAACCCAGTTTGGTTTTCACAAGGGAAAGTCCTTCCTACTAAACATGGTGAATGTCTTTCAGAAGGTCACCAAGGCAATGGATGAGGGGAAAATGGTGCATATAACATACCTGGACTTGGCTAACGCATTTGATAAAATATCCCACTTCAGTATAACTGACAAACTCACTGAACTGGGCATAAACCCCTACATAACTCACTGGATTGCCAGCTGGCTCACACACACAGGACCCAGGAAGTTAGGATTGGTGATATCACCTCCACTAAGAGACTGGTCACCAGCAGGGTAGGTCAGGGGTCTGTGCTGGGACTGCTTTATTTTAGCTTTTACTTCTCAGATGTAAAGGCTAATGTAAAGGGTCTTTGGCTGACCAAGTTCACAGATAACTACAAATTGGGAGATATCATCGACTTACCCAATGACAGAAACATCTTACAAGAGGGTCTAACACAGGCGAATTACTGGTGCCAAAGTCATAGACTAAAGCTTAATGACAAGAAATCCATTATATTGCCTTTTGGGAGAACTGCCACTCAGGCTAATTACTTCATTGATAGGACACCCTTAAGAGTTGACCTGGTAATCAAGGATCTGGGAACATATGAAAACAGTAGTCTGGCATTTGGCCAAAATATGGCCAAGGTAGAGAGAAAATCATTCTGTGTTGTTCAACTTATAGGTAACGCAAGGCATCCAGGTCCAAGGAAGCCATGTTGCCACTTAATTCAGCCCTTTTCAAACCCATGATTGAATATAAAGCCTCCTTCTGCATGTACCTTACCAAACACACGCAACAGCTGGAATGCACACAAAGGTTCCTTACCGAGAGAATCCAGAGTATAAACACATTATCCTCTATGGATTACCTTAAAGCCCTATCTCTATAATCTGTCTCCTATAGCTTAGTAAGAGGTGATCTTTGGCAGAAATACAAATCATCCTCTGATCCAGCTCAGATGGACCTTTTGCACATCCAGAAATGAACAGCATCAGAACCACAACATCCAAGGATTTAAATATTGCTTGTGGCATAAATAAGACACGTTAGCAAGACAGATATGTGTCTCAGAGGATCCCAGTGTGATAGAACAGACTCCCTATCTATGCAAAATAGAGTCCATTCCTAACCTTATTTAAGCATAGCCTTGACCAATAGATGGGAAATTAGAAATTCACCAAGTCTCATCCCCATGTCTCTGATAGAGGAAGACAGTAATGCCCAAACTAACATACCACCCCATATAACCTTTAATACCCCCTCCTAATAAATGACTATTATACACAGAGGCACAATTGGGCTAGATTGCACAGCTAAGCTGATAAAGGCCTTGGTGATTGTTAGCCTCGCATAGACCTATGAACCAGGTTGCCGAGCTAAGCTGATAAAGGCCCTGGTGATTGTTAGCCACGTTTAGACCTATGAACCAGGTTGCCAAGCTAAGCTGATAAAGGCCCTGGTGATTGTTAGCCTCATTTAGACCTATAAACCAAGAAATGCATAATAGTATTTTTGGGAAGTTAGACACCCAGGGAAATCACCTCATAGATAAAACACCCCTAATACTAGACACAGTAAGGATTTTGTGGTCTCATGTAGATCATAGCCTAGCTTTCGACCAACATATGTCTAAGGTGGTAAGAAAATCAATCCATGTCACTCAACGTATAAGTAAAAGCATGACGTCTAGATCCAGGGATGACATGGTGTCACTGTAGTAATCCATCATCAGACCAATCATTGAGTATAATGCCGCCATCAGTATTTACCTGACCAGGCACATGCAACAACTGGAATGTCCACACAGGCTCCTCACAAATAGAATACATATCATAAATGCAGTGCCCTGTGCAGATTACCTCAAAGCACTATCTCTTTATTTTTTTCCTACAGTCTGCTAAAAGGTGATTTATGCCTGGCATACAAGGAATCCTAGGATCCTGCTCTGATGGACCTTTTGCATATCCACAAAACAAACAGAACCAGAACTACTAGAAAATCCCCATTCTCTGAAAAAAGCTTCCCATCCATATGAATTGGAGTCCTTCTCCAGCCATATTCAAGTGCAATATGGACCAGTAGATGGGAAATTGGATATTCACACATGCCCTAAATAACATATGCCACTTAAATAACCTCTAAGGCACAATAACTTGGGGGATACACTTGGGTTGCATGACTAGGCTTATAAAGGCCCCGGTGGTCATTAGCCATACATCTATGAACCTATGTACAATATGTACAGAGCATTCTACATGATTCAGTAAATGTTAATTAGCCTGTTAAAGGTAACAAGTAACAATTAAGGTAACATCAATACCAAAGATTGTTGTAAATATTACTGGGTTGTGCGGAAAAAAAGGTGCACAAAACCATAATAGATAGGTGATCTTGGAGGTTCTGATTAAACTCTTAATGTCGGTGGCTAGGCTGGATGTTCGAAGGTATACTATATCAAGGTTTAGGGCATGGACAAAGAAAGTATGTTTAGAGTTCCTAAGCAAGCTAGGTGGCCTATTCAGGCTGGAGTACAGTGCTGAACTGGGAGTATAATTGTTACGTAGTACATAAGGTTTTGAGCTGTGATCAAAGCTGCAGCAGTTGTGGTTGTTAACAGATTTGTTTACCAGAGTGAGAAAACTTCATTAGTCATGCTCAATATGTTTTGCCTCAAAAGCATTTTGTCTTCTTCATAATCAGCTGAAAACATAGAATGGTGGGTATGTCAAGCTATGGCAATGCAATATCAGTTGTGTATGCTGGATGAGATAAAAAGAAACACAGATGTCACCCTAAAAAGACAAAAAAATGATACCTATTGCACGGATCTATATTATATTCACGAAAGCCGACAATATCGAAGCTGATATTGTCAACACGAGAATAGCGAAAACGCACAACATCGAACATGTAAATGGAAATCTCCATAAGGGGAGATTTCTATTTACTGCAATGTAATGTGGTCTCGAAGTTGGTATATTTAAGTAGCAGGGGGTGTGGGGGGCTTGCCCCCCTGCTTAAACCCATTAGGGTATTTTTTTCTTTTTTTTGTTGTTGTTTTTATAAGTTCGATGTTTGAAGACATCGACCATATGGTGTCGACCATATGGTGTTCGATGTTTTCAACCGTCTATCTTATAATATAGATCCCTATTGCACCATTGACATTGACCTCAGGATATTTCCCTGATACTTCATTTCAAATCACAGCGGAAGCTTCTTAGTTGACAAAAACAAAAAAAAACTGTCTGTACTGATCTTAACTAACAGTGAGGTCAAAGTATCTCCTAATCTATGAATCTATGAAATCATCTCCTGCAACCTTTGCACTATTAACTGATAAAGCTAGCAATGATTTCTCGAAGTTGAAACAAAAATCTGCTGTAAAAGGCAGTAGCTATTGTATTCATCTACTACTGCATGTTTTGCACTGGAAGCTATCGAGCCTAGAATGGCTTTCTGAAATGGAAAATGGTCTTTGCAAAGCACGTCATTCATTTTTTTATAAATGCAGCATATTCAACCACCAATTGCTTCATGCAGTGCTGTAAAATGTGTAGCTATTGGCCTTCAGTTACCCTAAATTAATTTTTGATTTTTTCATTAACGACATTTAAGATACTGCTCCAATTCTTATGTGGTCTACTTATAATAAAACTGTAACTCTCTCTCTTTTTTATGATTTCTGTAACAATAGAAAGGGCGATCTTTAATTGGCCTACATCAGAAAAATTGAAACTTGTCAAAATTGTGAGGGCCTTTACCTGAAATTAAGAATGTCACCCTAAAGAAATGTTAAATTATTTTAAAAGAAGCCTGCCTGCATTGTATTATATATTTTCCCAGCCCTAACTTATAGCTCAAATTCGCTGTCCCTTGATTATACTTAAACAATAGATATAAAAGACATGCACACCTCTAGGCTGGTCAAACAGTATGATGCACAGGAAATACTCCAGGTGCAGTTAACAATTGACAGGACCCCTATTCAAATCATAGCTAGCTACGGGCCTCAGACTCTGACTCAATATGCCCACTCCATCTATCTGGACCTCTCTGAATCTATCAAGATTCAACCTTTTAGCCTGATCCTGGGTGACTTTAACTATCCAACCATAGACTGGAAGAAATCCTCATGCCAAAACACAAATGACCAGAGATTCCTTGATTTTGTCAATGCAAATGCCTTGGACCAGTTGATTGACACCCCCACAAGAGGTGAAAATATCTTGGACATAGTATTAACCAACAGGAGTAACCACTGCACCATCCCTACAGTGTTATCATCCCTGGTAAGATCCAACCACAAAGCAGTCACTTTTGAAGTCACCATCATCCCTGACCCCCCCAGCCCCCCAGCTAGGGTCAAACAAAAAAATGTCTCCAAAGCTGATTACAACCTCCTGAGGGAAGGTATAAACAGCTTTCCTGAGGGAAGGTATAAACAGCTTCACGACCCCCCCCTCTCCCTCCACAGAAACTGGCCCATATGTCCAAACCTACACCAAAGTGCTATATGAGCATTTATATAGCAGTGTGGAATCAGGAATACCAGACAGGATGAAATCACCCTCCTCAAGAAAGAGTAAACCTGTCTGGTGGACATCTACAATAAATAAACTCTATAATAAAAGGAAAAAATTGCTGTCCGGGACCAAGAAGGAGCAGGTGTCTAATTGGAAGCAATCTCTCTTTAGCTTGAACAAGCAAATAAGAGCACTAGTGAAATCCTTCAAAACAAACTTCGAGTCCAAACTGGCCACATCTACTAAAGACAATCACAAGGCTTTCTTTGCATATGTCTGCAATCTCAAGACAAGCACCCAGATTTGCTCAGAACTGGTGATCAAGGACACCACATGCACAAACGCCGTAGATATAGCCAACCTGCTGTCAGACAGGTTCAGTGAAAACTTCACTCCTCTGTCCCCCACAGCAGTAAAACAGAACATCCCCAGTACCTGCCCCCCTCCCCTTATCTCTAGGGAGCATGTCATCACTGCCCTCTCAAAGGCAAAAAATACAGCCTCCATGAGGCCCGACAACATCCCAGGATGCATCCTACATGAACTCAGGCAGGACCTTGCAGCACCATTAGGCACCCTATTCAACAAAAGCCTGAGTACTGGCTTTATCCCAGCCAAATGGACGACAGCTGCTGTCATCCCTTTGCACAAAGGTGGAACGTCCACCGATCCAGGAAATTATAGACCCATCATCTTAACTAGCCTGATCTGAAATGCCATGGAACAGATTATCATGGACTTCATAACAAGGACATTGGCGGCCTCCAGACACTTGATCCCACACAGTTTGGTTTTGTCAAGGGGAGGTCATGCCTGTTAAATTTGGTGGACTTCTTTGAGACAGTCACCAAGGCCATAGATGAGGAGAAAACAGTGCACACTGCCTACCTTGACCTGGCCAAGGCCTTTGATACTATTCTCCACACAGGTATAATAGATAAACTCTCTCAACTAGGCCTCAATCCATATGTTACCAGATGGATAGCAAACTGGTTCACTGATAGAACCCACCTAGTCAAAATAGGGGAAGCCACCTCAAGTAGTAGACCAAGCGGTGTACCCCAGGGATCAGTCTTGGGTCTGCTTCTGTTTGGGATATACTTCTCAGAGGTGCAGGCCAAATCTAGAGGGCTATGGCTGACCAAGTTTGCAAATGACTGCAAGGTGGGTGCTATCATCAATTCCCCTAGTGATGTGGACATCTTCCAAGACGGTCTCACTCAGACAAATGACTGGTGCCAGAAACATGGCCTCAAACTGAATGCCAAAAAATGCATCATCATCATCCATTTTGGGGGGAAGGATCTCCCCACAAATTATCACATTGATAATAAGACAATAAGTAGGCAATCAGACGTGAGAGACTTGGAACCCAGGTTGATAGCAAACTGAGTTTTGACCACCATATTCCCTCCATTGTATGGAAAGGTTTCTACATGGCCCACCTCATCAGTAAGGGTATCTCATCCAGGGTCAAGGTGGTCATAACATCCCTGTATTCTTCCCTTATAAAACCAATTATTGAATATAATGCCCTTTTGGCATGTACGTCACAAAGCACATGCAGCAGCTGGAGAGACCACAGGGATTCCTCACCCATAGAATCCAGGGCCTCAAACATCTACCCTACACAGAAAGGCTAAAAGTCATGTCCCTCTACTCAGTCTCCTACAGACTCTTCAGAGGTAACATCTGTCTGGCATACAAAGCAATCTCAGACCCCACCCTGATGGGTCTGCTGCATATCCGCAAGTCAAGCTGCACTCAAGTAACCCGCACACAACACCTCAACCTGGTCTGTGACATCAATAGGACTTGTTAGCGGGACAGATTTGCATCCCAGAGACTCCCCATTTTGTGGAATAGACTCTCTCTCTCCACGTAAAACAGAGTACCTCATTAAACCTTTTTAAGCACAACCTGGATAACTGGATGGGGAACAGAAACTACACCCCTGGGATTCCACGTATATCCCTGATGGACAGTGGCATAGGGTGCTGACTAGCTGGAACATGGGCTAAGCTCTTGGCTAGGCTTGTAAGAGCCTCAGGGCCAGTAGCCTAATAACTTCCTATCATCCTATGTATTTAAGTGACAAATGATAGGTCATCCTTTATTGAAACAGACATCTGAAGGGAAGTAACATTTCATCATTTGATCACTAATGGCATGATGTAATTGCACCTCTGAAACAGAGCAACAATAACCTTGTTCAGGAGTTGTTAAACCTGTTACCATGATATATTTTTCAAATTGTGCAGGGCTCTTGTGCCACATTGATAATTTGTATCTGTTGACAGCATACCTATATGAAAATGTAAAACATGTCCTTACACACCCATGTTAGGCAGTCAAACAAAACAAAATGAAGAAAGGCACTGTCTGACTAAAAGCATTTTAAATATATTGTGTAATCCTGATCTGGTAGTAAAGATAGCATGAAGCCATAAAGACAGCACAATATTTTTCCATTTAGGACGAGTCCTTCAAGTACAACTTCCTTCCCACATCCTGTGGTTACAGTAGTTACCATAGCCACTTTGAGACACAAAACAGGAACAAATCAATTTAGCTCTATTAACCTATTCATCCCACCCTCATAAACAAACATTTGTATTAGTCTGCTTATATTTCCTCTGAATTACTTAATGTGGAATTTTGTTTTGAAACAGTTTATCCAAGTGATTACTCCAAAGACCTAAGGAAGTTTCCACTCCTTGTCTGTCACTGCCTACTCATAATAAGATCATATATGTTGGTATTCAGCTTTTAATTGTACAGTCTAAAATAAGGTATTATTTGTTTTTTTTATCTTAAATCCATTTATAAAGTGTTATTATTTAACAATTTTATGTCACAAAGTTATTTTCTGTAGCAGTAACTAATATTAAATGCAGTTGACAAAGTATTGCATCTAATGCATATTCTAACATCTATACTTGGTACATTTATGTTTGCTTTAAATGCCACATTCTGTGATCCTTTTGCAGAATTACAATAACACGATCACACACACATACACCTTAAATTTCAGCTTGTATGTCAACTGTTATCTATACGACAGAATTCATGTATATAGCTGTCTGGTCTAAGGTGGAAGAAAATAAACAGCAACTGCACACCTGTGAGCAATAAAGTTACCCATATGTTCTTCCTTTTCCTTATATAGTTAATTAGTTAAGAAATTCCAGTCATTCACTTGTTTACATCTTACTTTTAGCATTTTAATGTAATGCTCTCATATGGTATTTACTGTGCATAATATTTTCTTACTGACTTCATTAATGCAGCTTGAAATATACAATGAAATCTGATTAATATCAGGGGTATTACAGAAATGATTAGCTGAGCAGGCTAGTAATGCCTCAGAGCAGTTCTACTAGTTCAGCATGTAAAGGAGTTCTTGTGCAGCTATAGGCAGATAGTGTGAATGGGACTTCAATCTTCGGATCCAACTTGCATGGCAGCAGACAATCTATCTGTCTATCTTTCTGTCTATCAATCTATCTTAAGTTATGGAAGTTAGTTACATTGAATCTATAGCACAAGTGCATCCACTCTGGTGCTGCCAAATGAGACCACGTGTGGAAAGGTATGTTTTTTTATTTTTTACTTGGTCACAGCGTTTAATGAGAAAGGCTTGTATGCATGATCTTCTCTGTATGTTGTGTTTTTTTCTCTTCTCTTCTCCCTCTCTTTCATTACATTATTCAGTAATCATTCTCCCATGTCATAGTAAGCTGTATGACATTTGGAAACACTGTGTCAATAGATCAGAAAGAAAGACAACTGAAAGGAGAAGAAGAAGACCAGAAGGCATTCTGTAGCTTTTTTTGAGACATTTTAAGTTACAACTCAGCAAGGAAGCAACTTGTGAAACATGGCTGGTTGGGAAATCAATTTGACATTAAATAAATAAATAAGAAAATAAATGTAGGCATTTTTATGGGAGATCAAGCCCCCCTGACTTCTCATGCACTTTGCCCTCAGTGAGGAGAAGAGCCCATTCTTAAAGCAGATGGATGGAAATTAAATGCCACATACATACTAAGACACACACACACACACACACACACACACACACACACACACACACATATGTGTGTGTGTGTGTGTGTGTGTGTGTGTGTGTGTGTGTAGAGAGAGAGCAAGACATATTGACACTTACATAATCAGGAATTCAACCATTGCTTTTTTGACTGCTTTAGAATAACAATAGCCAGTAAACAGCAGCTTATTATTTCAGGAGGGTTTTGATCATATATTGCTGCTTCCTCTGTCAAACATTTATTTAATTGTTTCTTCTGCACTCTGCTATTTCAAAACAATAATAAATAATTAAATAATGGGGGGGGGGGGTATTCCTTCTTGTGTACAGCAACATATTGTATCAGATGAAACAGAAGCATGCTTTTAAAAAGATGCAGAGTGGTTTTAATGTAATAATCATATCAAGTTAATAAATGCCTTGTTGTATCCAATACTTTTCTAGTGAAATGGAAGTAATTTTGTCAAAAATTGGTCTGTAGCTGTTCTGTTAATACTTTTTGCAGTTGCTTTATTTTGTTAAGAGTTGAAGGTATTATATATATTGGTTAACATTCATCCAATTTTTGAATTTTATTCAAATACAGACTAGTATGGGAGGTTCTTATCTGCCCCATTAATGAAAGAAAAGAAGAGAAATGGTTTTACGTTTTTATACTGTGATGGAGTCCTTATTAATCCATATCTTATTTTTTTCTTAGCTCTATTCAGCAACTATTATAATGAGTATATTTTTGTCAAATATAGCACTAATTGTTACTCAGCAATGTGTTTTAGTGAAGTCATAAAGGTCAGGATTTACTTTTAGTTTCAGCAGACAGGTAACTTTTATCCATATCAACATGAGAGCTCACCATATATGATGTTTACTCTTCAGCATCTGTCACCCGGCTGACTGCAGCTCAGAACTCCCAGTATGTTATGGACTATCTATACTATTTAAAGAGCAATAGCATACTTTATACTTAAAATGGCATTGGCTATTTTATATAAACACAATAAATTAAACCACATTATCATCTGTATTAGGCTTTGTCTGTCAGGTGCCAGAATCCACCACAGGTACAAGTATGACTCTGTCTTTATCCATATTGGTGTGAATGACTTGAGACGTGCCTCCCTGGACTATATGAAGAGAGACATGATTCAGCTTTCAGAGTATGTGTCCCAGGCAGGTATGACCCTAGCCCTAAGCAGCATCCTACCTTCACCAGGAATGATACAATACCAACAAAAAATAATTGACTTCAACAACTGGCTTAGTTTCTGGATCCAGTATCTGTCTGCCCAGGATGACTTGGTTGATAGGCCTGATGCTTTTCCCAAGATGGCCTTCGCCTATCACCCCTGGGGCTCTGGATCCTGGCAAAGGCTCTTGCCTCCCCCGTTTTGCCTTTTTAGGCTATGTCCCAAAGACAAATCTTCCAACATAAAAGATTTTTCAAAAAGCAAATTGAAGGTCATGCTGCTTAACGCTAGGAGCCTTAATCTGCAAATGCAATCACTAGAAATTCTCTTCACACTGGAAAATGCCGATGTCTGTGCGGTCACAGAAACTTGGTTCAGGGCTGCGGAGAATACCTTTGCATTACCAGGCTTTACCCCATTCCACACTTTCTGACCCCAAAATGAGGTCAGCAAGACTAAGGGTGATGGTGTCTCTATCTTCATTAAGGACAGGCACATCTCCAGACTGGCTTGCCAGCATGACACACTGGAATTACTCCAGGTGCAACTGACAGTTGGCAAGACACACATCCAAGTTATAGCCAGCAATAGACCCCCATATATGACTCAGGACACCCACTCCCCTTACCTGGACCTACTTGACTCCATCAAGGTACCCCATAACTCCCCAGCTATAACCAGGCTAAAAAACTTCTCAAAAGCTGACTACAGCCTCCTAAGGGAAGGTATCATTAGCTTCACACCACCACCCCCCCTCAACCGATGCAGAAAACTATGCTGAACAGTACGCCAATTCAGTATACAAGCATCTGTACAACTGCATAGACTCAGCCATACCCAAAATAATTAAAACCTGCTCCTCAAGGAAACACAAACCTGTCTGGTGGACATCCTCTGTCAACAAACTTTACAACAAAAGGAAGACTCTGTTGTTCAAGGATAAAAAGGAACAAATTCCAAATTGGAAAAACTCCCTCCTCAGCCTCAGCAAGCAAATTAGATCACTAGTGAAAATCTCCAAAGTCAATTATGAATTGAAACTAGTCCCTGAAACAAAGGGAAACCACAAAGCCTTCTTCAACTACATCAGGAACCTCCATGGCAAAGTCCAGCTTTGTTCTGAATTAGTACTTAACAGTACCACTTACATTGATCCTGTTGAATTTGACAACCTGCTAACTGATAGGTTCAGTGCAAACTACCCCCCCAACCCCCCCAAAGGCCCATTTGACATCCCCAAAACTTGTCCCGCACCTCACATCTCCATAGACCAGGTATTAAAGCCCCTGTCCAAGGCAAAGAACACAGCTTCCATGGGACTTGATATTATCCCAGGCTGTATTCTGCGCCATCTTCAGCAAGAACTAGCTTCACCATTGAGCACCTTATTCAACCACAGTCTAATTACTGGCTTCATTCAAGCAGAGTGGAGAACTGCCATTGTCATCCCCTTGCACAAATGTGATGCCATTACTGATCCGGGAATCTATCACTGAATTAGCTTGACAAGTCTGTTCTGTAAAGCCATGGAGTATATTATTATGGGTCTCATAAACAAGGACAAAGGCAATCAACAAGCCCTTGACCCAACCCAGTTCAGATTTGTCAAGGGCAGATTTTGCTTGTTGAACCTGGTTGACTTCTTTGAAACTGTCACCAAGGCCCCATATGAGGGAAAGTCAGTACATACAGCTTACCTTGACTTGGCCAAGGCCTTTGACACAATTCCCCACTCAGGCATCATTGAAAAGCTAACTCAGCTTGGCATAAATCCTTATCTCATCAGATGGGTGGCCAATTGACTCACGGATAGGACCCACAAGGTCAAAATAGGTGCCACCACCTCTGATATCAGACCTGTCACTAGTGGTGCCACCCAGTGATCTGTCCTGGGACCCCTACTGTTTGACATCTACTTCTCAGACGTCCAGGCAAAGACAAAGAACCTGTGGCTGACCAAGTTTGTGGATGACTGTATGTTGGGTGCTGTCATTGACTCCCCAGATGATGTTAACATACTGCAGGAGGGTCTCACAGCAACAAATGACTACAGACAAATTCATGGCCTTAAGTTAAATGCAAAAACATGTATTATCATACCATTCAGCAAAAACATAGCCCCTACTGATTGCCACATCAACTGCAACCTCCTAAGCACACAACCTGTGGTGAGAGACCAGGGTGCTCAGGTTGACAACAATCTCACATTCGACCATCATATAGCGGCAGTTGTCAGAAAAGCCTTTTACTTGGTTTATCTCATAAGTAAAGGGATTGCATCAAGAAAAAGGAGGTTATTACCTCTCTGTAATCCTCCCCCATTAGGCCTATAATTGAGTATAATGCCCCATTTGGTGTGTACCTCTCCAAATACCTGTACCAACTGGAAAAGCCACAGAAATATCTCACAAGGAGAATCCATGGCCTCCAACACATGTCCTATGTGGACAGGCTCAAATCACTATTCGGTATCATGCAGATTGCTCAGAGGTGATCTGTGTCTTGCCTACAAGGCAATATCAGACCCTGCCATACTAGAAATGCTCCATATCCATAAGTCTAACTCCTCGCCCATTACCTGCTTGAAAGGCCTAAATCTAATATGTAACATCAACAAAACCTGCTGCAGAGACAGGTTTGTCTCTCAGAGGCTGCCCCATCTCTGGAATAGACTTCTCATACAGGTCAAATAGAGTACCTTGCTGACCCTCTTCAAACTTAACCTTGATGATTGGATGGGAAACTACAAATTTGTCCCAGGGGTTCCACATTTGTCCCTCATTGACAGGGGCAACAAGTGCTGACTCAGGTTTCTTTTTTAGGGATAAACTCTTGGCTATACTTGTAAGGGCCCCAGGGCCTTTAGCCTAGTAACCTCCTATGATCCTATTATCATCACATCTCACTCATGCAAAAATGTTGGTCATTTAAAGAAAAATCTTGCTATTTGAAATTATGAAAATGGTGATGTACATATGATTCATTATACATTCATCACTCTGGACTGATCCTGAAAAAACACATATAGATTTTATATATGAGCATTACAGGTAGTTGCAAAAAATTCAGAGGCATTATTTTGCAATTATACAATGACAGGTCATTAACATTAAAAAACATGCACACTAATTGGTCAGCCCTACCAGCATGCCCATTATAAATGGAGCTGGAGCTGCTCAGAGTTTTGCAACCTTAGCCAGAGATCTGAGTTAATCTGAACCGAAATCTAAGGCTTCCACTGAAATCAACTGAAAAATAAGTATATTTTAGGCCTGCATTGCACTTTGAGAACTGTGCTTAACTAAACTGCTGTTTCATTTCTGCTGCTTTTGCTATTGAAAATGTTTCACTCTGCACTTTGAATTTCCAAGTACTCCTGCCTTATATAGCATAAGCTAGATTCAGACTTGCTGAATCTAGACTGTTTGGTATCACTTGAGCACTAAAACTAGCCCTCTTACATTACATGGGCCTACCTGCACCCTTATGGCAGAAGTGTGTAGCTCAAGTCTGAATCTAGCTTATAGAGAAGGTCATGGTTATCTGCCTGTCAGGTGCCAGGATCTGTCAAATCATGCACACACTCAAGTCACTCAACAACATGACTCTTGCCATAGTCCATGTTGGGGTGAATGACTTGAGATATACCTCTCTGGACTATATGAAGAGAGACATGACTGAACTCTCAGATTATGTGTCCAGGGCTGGTATGTCCCTAGCCCTAAGCAGCATTCTGCCTTCACCCCAGATGATGCCTTGATATAAACAAAAAATGATTGACTTCAAAAATTGTCTTAGCTTCTGGTGTCAATCCAAGTTGATCCAGTATCTGTCAGCCAGTCGACAGACAATACTGCTTTGCCAGGGATGGTCCTCAATTGTCACCTCTTGGTTTTTGGTTACTGGCAGAGGTGCTTGTCTCCCCTATAGTGCCTTTTTTAGGCAATGTCAAAACAACAACATTTCTGACATAAAAAAAAAAAATCCATTTGTGACAAACTCAGGGTTATGCTGCTTAATGATAGGAGCCTAAACAGTAAACTGCAATCCCTAGAACTACTCCTCACCTTGGAAGATGCTGATGTCTGTGCAGTCACTGAGACATGGTTCAAGGCCACAGAGAGCACCCTGGCCTTGCAGGGCTACAATGCCTTTCACACGTTCAAACCTCAAAAAGGAGGTGTATCCATCTTCATTAAAGACAAATACACCTCAAGACTAGTTAAACAGTATGACTCTCCTGAGCTACTCCAAGTTTAACTAACTGTAGGTAAAACCCCCTTCCACATCATTGTTAGCTATAGGTTCCCACCATGAGCCAAGAGAAACACACTGTCTACCTGGACTTACTACAGTCACTCGCTATATAGCCAAACACCCTGGTCATGGGTGATTTCAACTATCATTCCATCGACTGGGAGACATATACGAGCACAAACATGATCACTTTGAGGTTCTGGGACTTTATCAATGCAGATGCTCTGGAACAAATAGTCTCTACCCCCACAGGGGGCTCAAATGCCCTAAACTTAGTACTCACCAATATGGGGGGGGGTCTATGCACTACACCCTGTGTGTTGCAGTCTCTGGTAAGGTCCAATCATAAAAGTCTCGTTCAAAGTAACTATCAGACCTGACCCCACCTTCTCCGCAGCAGCAAAAAAATGAAAAATGTCTCCAAAGCAAACAATAGCCTACTGACTGATGGTATAAATAGTTTCAAACCCTCTGCTAACACACCCAACAAAGACTCCTATGCAGAGGTTTACACAAATGCCCTGTATAAACACTTATATAGCTGTATAAACTCAACAGTACCTCAATGTCTTGTAAATTCCTCTAATGCTAATTTTGAAACTAAAGTAGCATCCCTAGCTAAGGATAATCATAAGACATTCTTTAGCTATGTCTGAAATCTAAAAAAGAAGGCCCAGCTTTGTGCCAAACTAGTAGTGGACAATACCACTAATACTGAATCTGAGGAAATTGCCAAACTGCCAGCTGACAGACTTGGTGCAAACTTCACTATCCTGTCTGCCCTGTCATACCCCAAAGCATACCGGTAACCAGTCCTCTAACTAGTATCTCTAAAGAGGAGGTCATAACTGCACTCTCCAAGGCCAAAAACACAGCTTCTCTGGGACCAGATAACATTCCAGGCTGGTTACTAATCAGTCTAAAACAGGGCCTAGCTGAACCACCTAGCACTCTATTTAACCACAGCTTAAGTACTGGCTTTGTTCCAGCAGAGTGGAAAACAGCAGCAGCAATCCCCTTGCACAAAGTGGGTCCATCAACTGACTCTGGGAACCGTAGACCCATAAGTCTTACTAGCCTTATCTGCAAAGCCATGGAAAGAATCATCATGGATCTTATTAACAAAGACACAGGTGACCTTAAAACACTTGACCCAACCCAATTTGGCTTTGTTAAGAGTAGATCATGCTTATTAAACCTGGTGGACTTCTTCAAGAATGTCACCAAAGCCCTGGATGTAGGAAAAACAGTACATACCTCCTATCTCAACTTAGCCAAGGCTTTTAATACAACCCCCCCCCCCCCAGGTATAACTGAGAAATTCACCCAGCTGGGGATTAACCCTCACTGAGAGAATGCACACAGTCAAAGTTGGGAATTCCAGCTCAGTGGACCAGTTACCAGTGTTGTACCACAAGGATCTGTACTGTGCCCTCTACTATTTGGAATCTACTTCTCAGAAGTCCAGGTGAAAGTAGATGGCATGTGGCTTAACAAGTATGTTGATGATTGTAAACTGGATGCTTTCACTGAGTCCTCCAATGATAGTGACATATTACAATAGGGGCTAACACAGACAAACAACTGGTGCTAAGGCCATGAAAATAAACTGAAGGCAAAAAAAGTGCATTATTAGCCCCTTTAGCAAAGGGGAAATCCCTGCAAATTACAATGTAGACAGTGCCCTGTGGTGTGGGATTTAAGAATACAGGTTGGTAGGAAGCTAAACTTTGATCACCATGTGTCCACAGTGATAGGGGAAGCCTTCTACATTGCACATCTCATAAGTAAGGGCATCATATCCAGAACTACAGATGTTATAACTTCTTTGTACTCGACCCTCATCAGACCACTAATGGAGTACAATGCTCCCTTCTGTGTGTACCTCACCAGACACCTGCAGCAGCTGCAGAAACCACAGAGTTTCTCACCAAGAAATTTCAGGGCCTACAAAACATGACCTATGTGTATAGACTGAAAGCCCAGTTACTGAACTCTGTATTTTATAGGCTGCTGAGAGGCGACCTGTGCCTGGCTTACAGAGCAGTCTCTGACCCAGCCCTAATGGAAATGCTGCATATCCACAAGTCAAATGGGAAAAGATCCACTCACTCCAGGGATCTTAACCTAGCCTTTGACATAAACAGGGCATACTGGAGAGACATTTATGTCTCCCAGATTGCTGCTCCTCTGGAATAAACTCCCAATTCATGTGAAGCAGAGGTCCTCAATAGCCCTATTTAAGCGCAACTTGAACAGTTGGATGGGAGATTGGAAATTCACCCCAGGTGTGGCACCTATGTCCCTCATGTATAGGGGCAGTCGGTGCTGATCATAGACTAGCGCTGCAAATATAGACCATCTGTTATGGTCAATCAGGGAACATGGGTATAACATGGCTAGGCTTGTAAAGGGTCTAGGACCATTAGCCTTGTAACCTCCTATGAACCTATATACCAACAGAAAAAAGTCTAGTCGCCCAGACTTACTTCTAGTAATATATGCTACAGTTTCCAGTTTTCTTGAGCTGGGAAGTTAAGCAGTACATATGGGTGGCAGAGAAAATACAAGGAAAATAAAGTACATTTTACAAACCTAAAGAAACATACCTGATTTTCCTTGTATTTCTGCCCTGTCTCTCTCATGCCAATGAACTGTCCTGATTTCAAACTTTATTAAAAGAAAAAAAAAACAAAAAGAGGTCTTCCTTTCTCCATTGCTTCCTTTCCAAAGCACTGATGTAATGTGTAAGTGTGGGAAAGTAAGTCCCATATGCATGTACTGTACATCAAGAAAGCAGCAGGTCATGGAAGGAAAGTGGAAGAACACCATGGTATCATTATACAAAGACATTATTTAAGAAAAGTAAGTCATTTCTTTCTTAAATAATGCCATTGTATAATAGCAATAACCAACTCCTTGGTGTGATATATTGAAGAGTTACCACCCATAGTTGCCTTTATTTAATCACTCAAGCTTTGCAGGCTTTGCCCTCATGATTAAACCACACCAACCATGGGTAAACCTTCAGTATATCACATCCAGTTATTGGTTATTGCTGTATTATTTAACTGGTTATTGCTGTATTATTTAACTGGTTATTGCTGTATTATTTAACTGTCCAACTAACTCTATCACACCTCTGAAAATGCTTAGGATAGCACACGGTCACAAAAATGCACCCATTAGAATGACATTTACTTATAGTAATAATATACATGGAGTTTGTAACATTGTGAAGAAAAATTGGCATATACTGCTATCTGATGATAAAATGAAAGAAATAGTAGGGATAGAACCCAGTTTTGGATTTAGAAGAAATAAAAATTTAAAAGATATTTTAACACAGGAAAAGACTAGCAAGAATAAAAGGGTTTTTCATCAAACAGGTACTAAAATGTGTGGGTCATGTAAAGCATGCCACTACGTTAACAAAGAGACTGTTTTTAGACATCCGACAACAGGAAAATTATTTTATTTTAAAGCAAGAGCCAATTGTAGGACTGAGAACATAGTTTACATAGCAGAGTGTCAACAATGCACAGCGTTTTACGTGGGAAAAACAAATAATATGTTTAAGGTTAGGATTTTGCAACATCTTTCATGCATACGAAACAAGAATATGCATAATGCACTTTATAAACATATTGAGTTAAACAATGACCATCAGTTTAAATTCAGAGCAATTAGTAATGTCTTTCCCAGTATAAGAAGGGGTAACCTAGCTGATGTTACTGAAAGAGAAGTAAGGTGGATAATTGAGCTATTAGCTCACAGGACAACAGGGCTAAATGATTATGCTCCCATGAAACCCGCCCTCAGGGAAAGGAGGGTGCAATATAAATTTTGATTGGTTAAACTGATTTTAATTTAGATATTTAAATGTAGTCATAATTGTTCTTTTTTATCTGAAGAAGGGCAGAGCCCGAAAGCGCTTATCTGTGTTTAACATTGCCTGTATGTGTTTTATTATTTTATTAAATCAGTACCCATCGTTGAACAGTGGTGGTCTACATTGGTTTTTTCGTAAAAGGATTTTTTGTACTTTGTGGACCTCTAGTTGGTTACCCCATTTGGTTTTTCTTTGCAATTAGTCAAACTTACTTGCACCCTTGTCTGGTATGTTTAGTTGAGGTAGTTCTTTTGTTAGAACAAGAACAGATTTGCTAGACGTTGATCGGGTTGTTCAAACAGTTGGCTTACAGCTGCTTCAGCACAGTTGCCCATTGCTTGCACACATCAAGGAAAAGCGCGCCCATTAATGTATTTTTGGCACAACATGCTTAACGAGTTTACTTATCAATGATTCACATGTAGCAATCTAGCACCCTGAGAATCAGTTCACGGCCTGTTAAACAGAGAAATGTATTTACCTGGATTTCATCTGTTTCTTTGTCTAATTTGGCTGACATATGAAATTATTCAAATCGCTGTCTCCAAGCAGGCTGGCAAAAGAATTTTGAGTAGTCATATGGCTTTAGTAGGTTAAAGTTCATCATCATCATCATCATTATTGTTGTTGTCATTATTTTGTAGTTCGCATGGGTTACATTTGGTCAAATGTGAATTTTGCAAGATGAAATTACATTTATTGGTAGAAGAATATGACTCTTGGTGGTATGACATGATTTTATAAATGGTCAGACTTTTTTCCTGTTTTTGTTCATTGAGAATATTCCAGTTTTACACCATGTCAGAGGTTAGACTGATAATCACTCAGTAATATTTCTTGGACGAATAAGACGTGCTATGATTCGGTATTAGTTTTGGCAAGCAGATAACTTTTATTCACAACAACAAGGCAGTTCAGCATAAGCAATGCTTCAACATTTCATGGCTAAGTGGCAGTAGCTTAGAAATCAGAATACATTATGGGCTATGTAGATTCTTAAAAGGGCAATGCCATCCTTTAAACTTGAAATGACAATGGCTTTTTACATAATACAATATAAACAAGCACTTTAGCAGTTTTATTCCACTTATCATCTGTATTATGAAGACCTTAATTATAATCAAGAGAAAACTCTGTAGCGGCACTAGCTGATCTCAGATACAGCAGCCTAAAAAATGCAGGACACAATTAGGAAAATAGGTTATTAGTTTTATACACTTCATGGCTGTTATCAGAATAAGCTGAAAAGTGATATAGAAGAGAAAATAGTGCAGCAGTTAAGTTAAGAGATTTGAGTATCTGGGAGATGTGGTAGAACAAAAGAGAGCTCTAGATGCGGTGGTCAAAGCAAGAAGAAGAAGAAGAGATGCAGCATTCAGTTGGCATGAAAGGCTCAAATGTGAGGTCAGAAAGCCAAAGAACCTGAAAAGTAAAGTGTATGAAATATGAGTATAACCAGTATGTCTCCATGCATCATAAACCTATGCAGTGCAAGCAAATCAGCCAATGACTCTCCTGGTGATGAGCTGAAGTGCCTGAGATGCAGTGTAGGTTGCATGCATTGAGACAAAGAAATAAGGACATCAGAGATGAAGCCAAAGTATTTGCCAAAAAGTTCAAGTAGAATAGATTATGGTTGTTCAGTCACATCTATTGGAAAGAAAATGATTTGGTAAAGTTGACTTGGGAGAGGCAAGAAGACGACAATAGGAGATGAGGACTTCCGATCAAGAGATGAATGGATTGCATAAGAGAAGACCTTCAACAGATGGGGATGGCTGTCAAAGAAAATAAGACTGTGACAATAAATTGAAAGAGTTTGGAACAGTTAAAATGATACCCTGACCCAGGGTAAAAATGGGAAAAGTGGATTGAAGATGATTTTATACAAATTATAGAGATATCTTGTAACAGTATGGCAGTTCTCAGCCAATGATGTGTCAGAATGATATAAATAATATCGTTGAGCATTTTGAACAATATATAAATAATAAAGATGGTATTTTACATAGAGTGTTTTTAAAATGTTTTTCCCTTTAATGTAGATATGCATACTTTTTTACTAGTCTGAAAGGTTTCCACAAAAAAAGTGTTGTTAATAGGTAAAAATCCTACTGAGTATATATTAAAAAGTGATATGGCTCTGGTAATCAGAGAAGTTGGCCTTTCAATCCTGAGGAAGTTTTTGACCAGAAGAGGGTTTCAACAGATTATGCTATTGGAAATAATATACTTTGTTAAAGAAATTGAAGCAGGCTGGAGATTATCTGCTATGTGTGCAGACAGAAGTTGTTTGAAATCACCTTGGGATTGTAACAGAACCGGTATGAAAGACTACAGAGTTGTTATTTTTACTTGTGCCAAAGATGACTTTTATACAATATTTTTATTTTATTTTATGTATTTATTTATTTATCTGTTTGTTTAACAAATTCTCTTTATTATATGAACTAGCTGCCTCTTCTGCCTTAATTGAGATCATATTGGTGATTGAAGTGGGTGTATTTAGCACAATTGTTTCAATGACAAAAAAGATGGAGTTATACCTTTTGTAGTCTGAAGGGTTATTAGATGAGCAAAAATGTCCCCTAATTCTAGCGAAAACAATCATATAGTGTGGCCTGTGAGCTTCCATATGGAGTACATCTATATTTTCCTTGTGCCAAGATGATGAAACTGCCTGAGACTATTGCTGCTGAACCAAGGGGGTAGTGGTAGTTATGAATTCACTGGAATGCTAAAGGCAGCTCTAATAAGTCAATTGCTAATCAGGGAGGAAGACTTCTAGGTGTACCATATAGCTTTCCAAAAATATGCCCAGAAAGAAAGACGGGACCAGAGTGATTTTGTAAGAATCCTTTCAGCCAAGTTAAGTGGCAAGACTTTAAATGTCACTATGGACATGGAAAAGACTGCATAACGGAATAAACACAAAACAAAGAAAATCACTGTTAGCTCAAGCTGGTGTTCCCTCCGAGGCACATATTCAAAAGCTTCATAGACAGATATCTTTCTCTGAACAAAACTGTATTATCTCAATTATTTGATTTTAAAAGGTGTACTAAAATTATGGTTAAACTCTGCGGTGAACATACAAAAAGTAAAATGATAGCAATGTTATCCATTGCTAAAATTAAAAGGACTTTCCCTAATCCTTTAATAAAATGTGTATTTCAAAGTACCTCAAGGAAACTGAGATTTTTTTTGTAGTAGTAGTACAGAGAGACTGGTAAATAGTGAACCTCTGTTTACAATGAGCAGTGTACACCCATTGTAAAGTCTGTATTAAAAGCTGATGACAAAAAGAAAATCTCACTTGTAGACATTTGCCTCCATTAATGCATGAAAATGGGCACATAGCCAGATATTGGATCTACTTGAGTAACTCAAGCACCAGTTACCTGAGTTTCAACAACTCGTTGCGATTCACTCAAGTCATAGTTTACTTGTGATTTTCAGCAAGTTAAAAAAAAATAATTTTACAGTGGATCCTCTGGTGTGAGATCTCTGTCTCCACACCTTCAGGCTATAAATGTACTGCCAGATACAAACAGTATATTGAAGTGACTTCCACTGGAATACACGGGCAAGTGTGCAGCTGAAAATGCAACTGCAAACAAATAAGCTGCAAGCAGCTGAACATTAATAATAATATATAAATCCAAACCAGCCCAGAAGTTGAAAATGCTGAAACACAGGTGCCCAGTAGGAAGGTAGCTGGAATAAAGAAGCCGAACCACAACAAAGTAAAATCTTCTTTTTTAATACAAAATGGTGAGCGCTTTGGCAATGGTAACCATTGCTTCATCAGACAGTTCATTTAAAAGGCAACAGCACTTAAATACTTTAATTCATTACTAGAACAACCAATCCTACCACTCAAAGTTAATTTAGCACTCAGCAATCAATTAATTACTATGGTTACGTTTTGCCCTTAGTTAATTGCTGAAGTCAGAAAAACTCTGTTTAAAAACCACATGCACGAAATGTAAAGACAAGGACATGTGGATAAATATAAATAAAATACATAAAAAGTCAATGAATAAATACATATACTCATGTTCCCTATTTAGTAACTACTTATGTGCATAGATATAAGCATAAAAAATATGTAAAAATATATATAAAAGCATAAGCAGTACACAAACAACTTAATGAATACATGTATTCTGCCTAATAAATGCATGTTGTCCACCTAGTAAATACATATGCTTTAATACATACAGCTCAACAAATGCTTGTCTTTAATGATATCTATGCTAGAAGCAGCTCAAGGAATTCTGTAATATTGACCCAAAGCCCTGCATGTGTTTATGTAGTCTTCTCTTGTTAAAATAGTATTATTATTTTTTTTTATTTTATATTTTTTATTTTATTTTAACCTTCTAGATTTTAGCATTGGCTTCAATGGAACACTATCATTCAAACCCAAACCTCTATGTGCTCCTAAATGCAAAATCCATTTTACTTCCATATTTTCAGTAGTATTGACTATGTTCCCCATCCTATTGCTGAATGAGTAAAACCTAAAACAAAAATATATGGTCATCCCCCTTATCCAATGTATGCTTAGCCAAAGCACTACACAGTTGCCCTTTTCTAGTACAGTAAAGGTGATCCCTTATCTGTTCCCTAAGGTGACAGTTTTGCCAACATAGAAATGGAAACATGTTGTGCAGTGAGTTACATACACTACATTCTTAGTATTACAATCAGCAGAATTCCTTAACTCCCATAGATGCCCTCTTTCAGGGTGCTTAAAAAACCTTGATTCATCTATATAAATGCACTGTGTACATTTTCACATCTATGGGTACCAGTCACTGTGCCATCCATCAGAGCAGGTGTCCTTGGACAGCAAAGCTGCTGTTTCAGATTTTTCTTATTTCTAAATGCAAAATGTGGTTGTCCACCCACTATGTTGGCAGTATCCTCATCTACTAACAACATATGCCAATTTTGTCGTATGATGGTTTCAAACTTTTTCACATCCCTTGTATATGGTAAAACCATCGGAGTGTATGTTAATACACTATTCCTAATACCTACCCTGTCACTACCTACTCTATCAGAGTAGTAGGGCTTAGCTTTACCTTTCCTTTCTTTGTGTACATTATGGTACATCTTATCAATTTCATGTTCACTATACCCCCTATTAATGAAACCTGTTCTTAGCTTAGTTAACTCATTTCTATACACTTTCTATTGACAACATAGACAACATGTTCTCATTGCCTGGCCTCTGATTATGTTAGGAAAAATATTAGGGTTATGCATATTGTTTCTGTGTAGAAAAGATGGTCTGTAGCATTGTTTCCTATGTAATTTCGTAGACCCTTGGTCATTTTCTCTGTATATGGTAAAGTCCAGGAAGTCTAAACTCATCTCAGAACAGTTCATCATAAACTTTAAAAAGTCACTAGTAGTATTTAGGTGTGCATACAGGGATTTAAGTTGTTCACCGTCACCTTTCCAAAAAATAAAAAGATCATCAATGAAACGCCTATAAAAGGCTATTTGGGGATTACCTAGTAGATGTTCATATTCCCAGTTAACCATAACCAGGTTTGCATATGTGCTGGCACAACTCGTGCCCATGGCAGCCCCTAACAACTGCTTATAGCATATGCCATTGAACATAAATATGTCGTGCTCTAATACCAATTCTAGTAACATACAGAGAAAGTCTATCTTAGTATTGGAGAACTTTCCCTGCCTTGTCAACACTGATTTCACCATGCTTATCCCCTGGTCATTGGGTATACTTGTAAATAAAGACACTACATCTAGTGTGGCCAGCATCCCAGTATCTGCTGTTCCTATTTACTTCACTGCCCCATAAAGGTCCACTAAAAACTGTTCTGTGTCTTTCAAGACATATGCATATTCATTGTGTGCTGTCTTCAATTTCTTATCCAGTTATATAGAGATGGGTTCTGTTAGCCATCCTGCCCCTGCTACTTTAGGTCTAAATTCCGGGGTATATGGATCGTTGTGTATCTTGGGGAGGCCATGGATTTGAGGTATGAGTGGATTTTCAACGGTGAAATAATTAAAAAGATCTTTACTTAATAGTTCCATACACATGTATTCATATAAGGTACTAGCAATCTGTTCACTCATTTCAAACACAATTGTTGTTGGTACTTCAGCATATACATTTGGATCCAATAGCCTTTCTTGCATAGCTGTATTATAAAAGTCAGCATTTAATATCACTGCTGGTCCCCCTTTGTCAGCGGGTCTTATAACTATGCTATCATTAATCTGCAAGTGCAGGCCACAAACCTTCCTAATGTAAAACAACTGGTCTGAAGCCCAAGTGCTTAATCCAAAAGACTTAGAATGATAGCTACACTTTAATCAAGTTACTACCAAGCAGTAATAAATACAATTGAATACTTTAAAGAATGCCTGGATTAGTGCTCAAGTTATACAAACAAAGCTGGATTCAGCAGGCCTGGATCTAGTCTATGCTACAGCAAACAAGGTGTACCAATTTCAGTAAGAAGCAGTTCAAATATGCAGGCACTATAAGCCTTTAACCAGAAATTCCCAGCTCAGAAGGGTAGAGTCCAGCCTCTCCTCCCACAAGAGTGCAGACCACGAACCCTCTTAATGTAAAATAACTGGCCTGAAGCCCAAGTGCTTAAACCAGAATTAATACACTTTTAGAATAACAGACACTGAGCCCTCAATCAGCAGTTCCCAACTTAGAAGGATGTAAGCTACCTGTTCTGCCACTACAGTGCAGACTACAAACCTTCTTAATGTAAAACAACTGGTTTGAAGTCCAAGTGCTTAAACTAAAAGGCTTAGAATGAGTTACACCAAGCAGTAATAAATACAATTGAGTACTATTAAAATGACGCAAAAGTAAAATAAAGTAGGAAGAAACACAAATACAGTAAAAGCAGATACATTTTTTTTATCTCACCATAGATAACTCTCAACCTTAGCACAAATACCTGGACAAAGCCAATAATGGGGAAATACAGTCCCAAAAATAGGGACAAATTTCAAATATCCATGTTATAAACTTAGACATCTGCTAGAACAATTTTGTGTTACCATGTACTTTCTGAAGAATATGAAGTCTGAAATTCAAATGCCTATTATTTTTTAAACTTTTAACCAGGAAACTAGTCTGACTTGGAACAAAAGACAATTTTCAGCAGAGCAGAGAGAAATGCCAATCACATCTTTGCAAGAAGGGAGAACATGCAGACACCACACAGAAGGCACCCCAGCCTAGAATCAAACCAGAGAACCTGTAGCTGTTAGGCAACAATGCTACCAGTGCACCACTACACTACAGACTTTGCAAGGAAAAATGTAGATACAGAAACCACAGATTGTATGAGGAACATAACAAAGATGAGGCAAAAATCTGCAAGTTTTTTTTAGAAATGGTGGTGGATAGGGAATTCAGGTCCTTGCCACCTGCATCCAAGGTACAGTGTTCAAGCCTGAGTATCTCTATCCACCACCATTTGCTCTCTCTAGCCACCAGTATATAGTAACTGGGGCATTTCACACACACACACACACACACACACACACACACACACACACACACACACACACACACACACACACACACGCACACACACACACACACACCAAAACCCTCCAGCCAGCGACCAAACACCTAAATCCTCCAGCCAGCGACCAAACACCTAAATCCCCCAGCCAGTGACCAAGTAGCAAAACGACCTGAAGCAACCCAACACCTAAATCTAAGCAGTAAAACGACCTGAAGCAACACATTCCAGCGACCAAACACCTAAATCCCTCCAAACAGCAAAACAATCCTCCAGCCAGCGACCAAGTAGCAAAATGACCTGAAGCAACCCAACACCTAAATCCAAGCAGTAAAATAATCTGAAGCAATACATACCAGCGAGCAAACTCCTAAATCCCTCCAGCCAGCTACCAAGCAGCAAAACAATCTTCCAGCCAGCGACCAAGCAGCAAAAACGACCTGAAGCAACCCAACACCTAAATCCAAGCAGTAAAATGACCTGAAGCAACACACACACTCACTTACCTGATGTATGTCTGACGAAGCAGCAAAACCACCCGAGCAATCCAGCGACTTGAAGCAGCAAAATCCAGCCAGCGACCAAAACCTGCTACACCTACCTCCTGAATGAGCCCGCACAATGAAAGTCCCACAAGAGCAGCTCACTTCTCTCAGTCCTGATTGGATCTGCCTGCAGCCAAAGCAGTCCAGACCTTCTCTTCTGTGTGGTCGTCCCCGCACTGATTCCTGGGTGCATTTGCAGCAATGATTGCTGGGTAACTGTCTTTCTCTATCCGGACTGCAGTCTAGACTCGTGTTTTTTTTTTTTTCTGTTTGTTTTTTAGTTTTACAGATTTTTCTTTTTTTTTTCTAGGTGGGAGGGCTGCAGTCTGGCAGTGCGATACCACGAGCCGCCCCTGGGTATAGTGAACATGAAATTGATAAGGTGTACCATAATGTATACAAAGAAAGGAAAGGTAAAGCTAAGCCCTACTACTCTGATAGGTAGTGACAGGGTAGGTATTAAGAATAGTGTATTACCATACATTCCGATGGTTTTACCATATACAAGGGATGTGAAAAGGTTTGAAACCATCACACGACAGAATTGGCATATGTTGTTAGTAGATGAGGATACTACCAACATAGTGGGTGGACAACCACATTTTGCATTTAGAAATAAGAAAAATCTGAAACAGCAGCTTTGCTATCCAAGGATACCTGCTCTGATGGATAGCACAGTGAATGGTACCTACAGATGTGGAAAATGTACACAGTGCATTTATATAGATGAATCAAGGTTTTTTAAGCACCCTGAAACAGTGCTTCTATGGGAGCTAAGGAATTCTGCTTATTGCAGTACTAAGAATGTAGTGTATGTAGCTCACTGCACAACATGTTTCCATTTCTATGTTGGCAAAACTAACTGTCACCTTAGGGAACAGATAAGGGATCACCTTTACTGTACTAGAAAAGGGCAACTGTGTAGTGCTTTGGCTAAGCATACATTGGATAAGGGGGATGACCATATATTTTTGTTTCAGGTTTTACACATTCAGAATGTCAGCAATAGGATGGGGAATATAGTCAATACTATTGAAAATATGTAAGTAAAATGGATTTTGCATTTAGGAGCACATAGAGGTTTGGGTTTGAATGATAGTGTTCCATTGAAGCCAGTGCTAAAATCTAGAAGGTTAAAATACAATAAAAAATATAAAATAAAAAAATAATAATACTATTTTAACAAGAGAAGACTACATAAACACATGCAGGGCTTTGTGTCAATATGACAGAATTTCTTGAGCTGCTTCTAGCATAGATATCATTAAAGACAAGCATTTGTTGAGATGTTTGTATTAAAGCATATGTATTTACTAGGTGGACAACATGTGCATTTATTAGGCAGAATATATGTATTCATTAAGTTGTTGAGCATCTACTGCTTATACTTTTATATATATTTTTATATATATTTGTATGCTTGTATCTATGCACATAAGTAGTTACTAAATGGGGAACATGAGTATATGTATTTATTCACTGACTTTTTTGTATTTTATTTATATTTATCCACATGTTCTTGTCTTTAAATTTTGTGCATGTGGTTTTTAAACAGAGTTTTTCTGACTTCAGCAATTAACTAAGGGCAAAATGCAACCATAGTAATTAATTGATTGCTGAGTGCTGAATTAACTTTGAGTGGTAGGATTGGTTGTTCTAGTAATGAATTAAAGTACTTAAGTGCTGTTGCTGTTTGAATTAACTGTCTGATGAAGCAATGGTTACCATTGCAAAACGGCTCACCATTTTGTATTAAAAAAAAAAAAAAAAAAAAGATTTTACTTTGTTGTGGTTCAACTTCTTTATTCCAGCTACCTTCCTACTGGGCACCTGTGTTTCAATATTAATAATAATATAGTTCTACCTGTGAAAACTGCAGTCAGTAAGAGAATACGTCTAATAATGCTGAGCCTATGGAATGCAGCAAATTGCAAGTATAGTTGAGTCTTTTTTTTTTTTTTTTCTATTTAATGCAATATCTTGATTGATGAAAGGGAGTTGCATGGGCTACTAGATCCAAGAAGTATGACTGTTATAATGGCACAATATGTATGCAAAAGAAGATGCTAAGAAGCAGTTGAAGTTGCCTGCATTCACAGAGATAGGAAATAGTATCCAACTGCTCAAGCAGATAAAAAAATGATCTGAAAAGCAGTTCATCCTTTTTCTGCAGTTCTGATTTAGCACATTGCATGATTAAGATTTTCCCCACTTCAGTTATTTGCAGAGGCACTGGGAAGAACATAATCATCTTATTAGTGTGGAGAGGGGAAGCAGGAATTGACTAGGTCTACAGATACAATTCTACTTAACTTATAGGAGAGCAACCAGCAGACATATCTGCAAGAGTTTACAAAGCAATCAAAGACCAAGGAATAGTGTTAGGAAACTCTGAAAACATAAAAAAGTTCACTAGGAGAGAGGGAAGAATCAACACCATTTAAAGAGATACACCAGATCCAGTTGTAGGAAGGGTGTTAATCAGTAAAATATTGCAGCCTGAAAATATTGCTAATCAAAGACAAGAAGAGTCATTTCAGCCTGAAAGTGATGTATAGCAAGACGTAAAAAAAAGATTAGCAGAACCGAAGAGGAAAATGAAGTTATAAAATGTAAAAATGCATACCCAAATTATAATTCTAGTTTCTTTTGTTAAGCTAAAATAGAAAGATTGAGAAATGGAGAAGTCTAAGCAGTAAGTAAGTGTTGAGAAGGAGACACGTATTAATAAGAAAGAATTAACTAGTTCAAAGATGAGGAAACAATACATGGTCAAAGTTCTATACCCCTTTCTGTGGGTGTAAGAAAGAAAACACAAATAAGTAAAGGCACTAAACAAGAAGTATCTGCAAGTAAGGAAAATATTAAATTGAAAATACATTTTATTCTAAGGCTCACTTTTCAGAGTGAGTGACAAACAATTTAGAAAAGAAGAAGATTCTAAGAAGGTGACATTCATGAACACCTTGGCAAAGGGAGAACAACCAAAACAAGGAAAGTACAGTTGTGTACTCTTACCATAAATGTAGATGTCCGAGTGTGTTCACTGTTGCAGTCATGACTGTAGGGTTCTTCCTGCCAGCAGCAGCCCTCGATCGGTCATAATCCCAAAGTCTGGATTGGGTGTCAGCTGAGGTCACTTTTATCCTGACGTCAATGCGCCAGGAACTATAAAGACCTCAGCCGACACCATTACCCCAGTTTTTCTTGCCCCAGATGTCAGGTGCCCAAAACCTCAGCAGCCAAAATACCTCATAACAGATAATACTCAAAGAAAAAACAAAAGAGGGGGTAGGAGGGAGGGTAACTCAGACTGCAACAGTGAACACACTCGAGCATCTACATTTATGGTAAGAGTACACAACTGTACTATGTCCTTCGTGGTTCACTGTTGCAGTCATGACTGTAGGGTTGAGTCCCAAAGCTAAGAAAGGGTGGCTGGAGGAGAAACAGAAGGAGCGGCCACAAAACTTTGCAAAACCGCAGAAGCAAAACTGGCCCTAGATTTAGACTAGAGAGGGAGGTTGTAATGCTTAGAAAAAGTATGCACAGAACTCCAAGTAGCAGCCTCTAAAATATCCTTGGTAGAAACCCCTAAAAGAAAGGCTGCTGAAGTAGCAGTAGCTCGGATAGAATGAGTCCTAATATTAACAGGAACTGGATTGCCATGAAAAGAGTAACAGAACTTGATGCAGTGGGCAATCCACTTAGAAATAGTTTTCTTAGTGATTGCTTTCCCTAGAACAGTAGGAGCATAAGCGACAAACAGTTGGTCAGATTTCCTGAATATCTTGGTCCTGTCCAGGTAAAAATGAAGCTGCCTGTGCATGTCCAAAGAGTGCAAAAGACTTTCTTCCTCACTTTGAGGATTAGGATAAAAAGTAGGCAAATGAATAGTCTGATTCAAGCCACTGCCGAAACCACCTTAGGCATAAAGGTGGGATTAGTCCTTAGGGAAACCCTGTCCTGATGAAAAATAATGAAGGGTTCCACAGCCATGAGTGCTTGCAATTCCGAAATTCTTCTAGCAGAGGTTATAGCTAAAAGAAAAGCAGTTTTCCAAGACAAAAATTTTAAATCCGTGGAAGCTGCAGGTTCAAAAGGAGACGAGGTTAATTTTTCCAAAACATAGTTAAGATCCCAAGTGGAAACAAGTGCTCTTATAGGGGGCCAAACATTCTTAGCCCCTCTAAGAAATTGTTTAAGTAATGGATGAGAAAAAATTGGAGGATCCGTATTGTAATGTGCAGAAATAGCAGAAGCATGAAGCTTGATAGATGAAAAAGACAGGCCCATATCTAACAACTCTGCCAGATACTTTAAAATCAGAGGAATGTTCGGAACAGTAGAATCACCACCTTGGACCTGATGCCAGGAGCAAAATCTTTTCCATTTACCTGCATAAGATTTCCTAGTGCTGGGCCGTCTAGCTTCAAGGATTACATCCATTACCTGTTTGGAAAGAGTAGAGGTGTTTACAGACCCTGGATCTGCCAGGCAGCTAGATTCAGAGTTTTGACATGACTGTGCAGGATCCGGCCGTCCTGTTGAGACAGTAGATAAAGGATTTGAGGCAGAATCCAGGGATGCTCCTGAACTAGGTTCATCAGAGTGGAATACCAGAATTGTCAAGGCCAATTGCGAGCCAGTAAAATAATTTGCGGTCTGTCCTGTTTTATCTTCAGAAGTACCCGAGGTAGAAGAGGAAAAGCATATACTGAGAGGTGTTTCCAACTGAATGAGAGGGCATCCACTTGCCATGCTAGTTTGTGGTAGGTCCTGGTGCAGAATGTTGGAAGTTGATGATTCTGAGGGGATGCAAAAAGATCTATGTCCGGACATCCCCATGCCTGTACTATCATCCTGAATATCCAAACATCCAACATCCATTTGTGCGGATCCGAAAGTGTCCTGCTCAATGTGTCTGCCAGAGTGTTGTCTTTTCCTGGCAGGAATTGTGCCTGTAAGTGGACTCTGCAGGTCAGTGCAGTGTACCACAGAGCCATGGCTAACCTGCACAGGGGGTAAGAGTGAGAGCCCCCCTGCTTGTTTATGTACCACATCACTGTAGTGTTGTCTGTCTTTATCAACAATTGCCCTGGTAGAAGAAAGTCCCTGAAGGCTATCAGAGCATTCTGTACAGCGAGCATCTCCTTCAAATTTATGTGCAGGTGAATTTGCTCCTTTGTCCAAAGACCCTGAAGACATCTCCCATGCATGTGGGCTCCCCAGGCATAATCTGAAGTATCCGTTGTCAGAACTTGGTTGGTTGGTTGGTGGAGGACAAAAAGGCCTCCCCTTGTTCTGGAGACAGGCTTCGGCCCACCAAATAAACTCTTGCTGTAGACAAGGCAAAATTGTGATCACTGTTTCCAAACTGTGGTAATGCTGAGACCACACACTCTTGAGGTACCACTGTAGTTTCCTCATATGCAGTCTTGCAAATGGTATTAGGAGAATGCAGGAAGCCATGTAACCTAAAGCCTGCAGAACCTTTCTTGCAGTCAGCTGTTTCATTGAAGCCAGGTGTTGGAAAGAAGAAGCCAGTTGCACTTTTTTGTCTGGTGTCAAGGAAGCCATCTGGGTTGTAGTACTCAGAAGAGCACCCAGTAAAGTAATTTGTTGTGTGGGCACCAGATTTGACTTCCTTAGATTCACTGTGAATCCGAGGTACTGTAGAAGATGCTGCACAAAAGCTAGATGCTGACGTAGAGTGTCTTTGTCGTCCACCTGAATAAGACAGTCGTCCAGATAAGGGTATATTTGAATCCCCTTCTCTCTGCAAAACACCATTACTGGTGCCAGGCACCTTGTAAAGACCCTGGGCACAGTAGATAAGCCAAAGGGCAGCACAGAGAACTGGTAATGCTTTGAGCCCACTTTGAATCTCAGATACCTTCTGCACTCTCGCCTTATAGGAATATGCAAGTAAGCTTCCTTTAAGTCCAGAGTCACCATCCAAGCGTTCTTGCCCAACATAGGCAGCAGCTGCTGCAGAGTGAGCATCTTGAATTTTGGTACATCTAGGAAGGTGTTTAGTACGGAAAGGTCCAGGATTGGTCTCCACGAATTTTCCTTCCCGGGAACCAGGAAAAGTCTTGAATAAAAACCTTGCCCTATTTCTAAATTTGGTACCAATTCTATGGCCCTCATAGCTAAGAGGGACTGAGCCTGCAGTTGTGCCTCTGCCCATTGATGATTCAGCAGATCTGGCTAACCATTCGGTCTTGGCAAGGTGTGGAAATGAAATCAGTAACCTCTTGAGACTCTGTCCAGAACCCATTTGTCCCAGGTTATGCTGCCCCAATTTTGATAAAAAAGAGAAATCTTTCCTCCCAAAGGTGCTTCTAGGAGAGGAGCCTCTGGAACCAGAAAGGGAGAGTCATAAAGACTGTTTCCGGTAGGGTTGAGACTTATCTTCACCACCTTTGGGAGAGAGGGCAGGCCACTGCCTATTCCTAAAAAGGGTTTGTGCCTGTCCCCTACCTCTGGAATGCCTGAATCTGCTTCTCTGAGGCCTGTCCGAGCTTGGAAAGGACCAAGGTTTAGCTGGCCAGTACCTGCTAAATCTAGGAGGTTGCACCTGTAGAAAATCCTTAACCATCTGCATAGATTTGGCTTTGTCCTCCGTTGTCTTTAATACCTCTGCAGCTTTGGCCCCAAACAAAACATCGTGCTGCAAAGGGGCATCCAAAAGTTGGGCTTTAACCTGATCCGGCAAGCTTTGTTCCTTTAACCAAGAATGTCTTCTAATAACCGCCAGTTGTCGCAGCCCTACAAGAAGCTTCCAAAGAATCAAAACCACAATGCAGGGTATGTTTACCCACTTGTTCAATAGCATGCAATAAATCCTGTAACTCCTTGTCATCCGCACCAATACAAACAGCTGACATCTTTTGTTTAAATACAGACAAAAGGTATTGCTGATACTTTAGCATATGAAATTGACAGTTCAAAGCTCTAATAGACAATGTAGCAGAAGTATAAACTTTTTTACCCCATCTTTCCAAAGCCCTGGACTCTCGGTCAGAGGGAATAGGATGTTTAGCAGAGGCCGCCTTAACACCCTTAGGGCCCTAAGAAATTGTTTCCGGATCAGGTGAAAGATTCTTAAAAAGAAACTTGTGAGAATCTGGAACCCTATAATACCTATCAGGTTTGACCGGAGTAGGGGGAAAATAATTAGGAGAGAGGGAAGCTTCTGAAAAAACATCATCTACAATGTCCTATACAGGAGGAATAGCAAGAGGCTTATGCTGAGGGAGAAGAAGAAAATCCCTAAACCTTTTCTTGGTTTCAGAGAATTCCTGCCCTTCCCAGTGAAAATTCTCCCTCATATCATGCAAGGTTTCACCAAAAGAATAATACTCACGAGGAGAGGCTGAAGGAAAGGAATCTTCAGCATCAGAATCCTCATAAGGAGGAAAGGAACAATTGTGCTCAAGGGAAGAAGCAGAAGAAACAGAAATTTGGTCTGAAGAATCATAATTGGACTGTAATCTAGGCTTTTTGTCAGGAGGGGGATGAGAACCCCTGATCATAGATGACAAATCTTCAGCCATCCTAAGCATCTGCCTTTGAGGCCTAGGACCCTGATCAAAAGGCGTCTGTGCTTGCCATTTCTTTTTAACTGAAGCCGTAGTCATTGTCTTAGAATGCAAAACTGAATCCATATTTACATGAAGCTGTGAAGGCCTGAAAACTCCCTCAGAAGCCGGTACCTGCTTACCGGCTCAGGACCCAACTGAGGGAGTAGTATCCGAAGGTCCATTCCCTGGCAATTCTGAAGGCCCCATCAGCTCCACACCGGAGTTGGTACAGGCAGTTGGTTCAAAAGAGGCGGACGACAGGGGTTGCAAAGGTGCCTCACTGATGACCGACGAACCAGCAACTGGCAATAACTGAGTAATATCCTCTGCTTTGGACCTTGGAGGCCTGTCTTTATCTTTGCGCCTCTTACACACACCAGAAGCCGGAAAAGAATCAGAAGACATATTATAATTAAACCTTTTAACAAAATAGTAGAAGGCAAAGCTGTACCTACGCCTAATAGTACACTGATTAAATCTAGCACAAAACCCACAATTAGCAACATCGTGGTCAGGCCCCAGGCAGGGAATACAATAAGAGTGAAAATTCCTATGAGGTATTTGTTTCCCACAAGAAATACAATTATTAACTTTTTCTGACATCTGACTAGAGCAAGAAAAAGACCTTCCCAACTGGGTACTTATCTTAAAAAATGAAAAATCCTAGAAAGAAATCCAAAAACAGACAGGAGTAGGCCGACCGGCATCAGCAAACTGCTCAGGGCACCGCGCGGCAAGAAAGAATGGGGTAATGGCGTCGGCTGAAGTCTTTATACTTCCTGGTGCATTGACGTCAGGATAAAAGCGACCTCAGCTGACGCCCAATCCAGACTTTGGGATTCTGGCCGATCGAGGGCTGCTGCTGGCAGGAAGAACCCTACAGTCATGACTGCAACAGTGAACCATGAAGGACATATAAAAAGGAGAGGGTAGTGTGTACTGATAGACAAGATAAACTTGGATGGAGCCCGTAACGGTATTCATGTTGATCTGAACTACAGAAAACTTAAGCAGTAGAACAAGGCTTCTGTGCATCATATTGTTAAAGGGAAATTAGCAGGAAGAAAATGAATGAGGTAGGAATAACAACTGGCCATATAAATATTGGTATAAGGTACCTTTCTTAGTAGAAGAGTTAGACAGTAAGACCCCAGTAACCACACTAGTAAGTGAGGAGACAATGCCTTCTGCAGTGTAACAGACTGATCCTGAGGAAATTCCTTAGCTGTTTGACATCTGGGTAAACTAGATAAACCTTAAAAATCCACAATGAAAAATGACATTTTGTGAAGAGTAAAGAAAAGTTTAGCTTGAATTTTAGAAAACAAAATCTGAACAAAATATTACCACTTCTAAACCCAAGTTTTGAATTACACACTGATTTGTTGTGCAGGGAGTGTAAGGCCATATATGAAAGAATATATCACTTATCAGAGCCTGGACATTTTAGAAACCTAATGATAAGGTTAGCATATATTCATGTACTATGATAATGGGTCTACTTCTGTTTACCGAAAGGCCAAAATACGGATGACCACAATGCTGAGATGAAAATCACGAAACACGGAAGCACAAATCAGGTAAGTATGCACAGGGCAAGTGAATACTTGTCCATTGGGGGGATTATGCCATTTCTCTACTGTAGTGCAATCTCAAAGTTGGTATATATGGTTGGGAGGGTGTGGTGAGTGTAGCCCCCCCACCTAGATGGGGTTTTAGGTGGTGCATTGTTAGTTACTGTTGTTTTGAGTATTCATTTCCTCTATGCATCATGATTCCATGTTTCATGATTTTCATATCGGTGTTGTAGTTAATAGTATTTTGGCCTTTTGGTAAATAGAAGCAGACCCATGAGGACACATAGGTACAGGCAATACTGAAGCACAGATCCAAACAAGGTTTAATGACCAGGAATAATGAAAGAAATTGAGAATGTATGCAGTGGATTCCTAGAATGCTAGAAAACAGACCTGTACACATTCTTCAAAAATCCATTGATTAAAATGGTGATTATATAAATGCCATTTGAATATATTATTATTGACATTGCTGGGCAATTAATAAAATCCAGCAAAGGGATTTAATATATTTGTGTCATTTTTAACTATGCAACAGAGAACCCTGTGGCTATTCCCCTATGTAAGGCTAATGCTAAAGATATAAAAATAGGGAATTAGTGTAATTATTTTCCAGAGGAGGGATAACTAAAGAGATACCTACTGGCCAGAAGATTCGATTTAAGTTCACAATAATGCACCGACTGTGACAATGTTTTACACTGAAGCAATAGAAAAGTTCAGTGTACCAGTTTCAGACAGATTTAATTGAACATCGAAATGTTATTGAGAAGAATGGCAGAAAGTGGGACCAGTTAATACCTTAACTCCTGTTTGCCATTAGCCTAGATAGGGACTATTCCTTTTGAGTTATTACATGATAGGCACCCTCATGGACTATTAAATATTGCCAGCAAAACAAGGGAAGAAAAAAAAACACCCATTTAAAAGTGTCATAGTACAAAATACCAACTTATAAAATGTGCTAAACATGGTGATACACCTCGTGTGAGAATACATAGGAAGAGTCTATGCCACATAGCAAGTATTGTATAACAGAAATTCAGAACTAGAGAATTCACATCCAGAGACCAAGTAGTAGTTTTGGAATTGTTAAGCGTCAGTCTACATTTGAAAGAGAAGAAAGATTAAAAGAGGTAATCTAATGGGTTTAACAAACTGTAACTGAAGTCCAGAACAGATATATCATCTCCATGTGCTGAAACTATTGCCTGTACTGCAAGTAGCTGACAGCCTATCTAAGACACAGAAACAAGGGATCAGGGAGTTTCTGTTATGGAACAGAGAAATGCTTTCAGAATTACCTGGCAGAATAAACCTGTTTCAACACCAAACTGAGACCACTCCTGGAAAAAAGGTTAACATAAGCAATGGAGTATACCAGGGTCACATTGAAAAGCATTGGAAAGGAGTAGAACAATGTGGAGGGGGGATGATAGAGGTACCAGAAAGTGAGTAAATTGAACTATAGTATTAGTTTCAAAGTATGATGCAAGAAACAGTTTCTGTAATGATTTGAGGAAGCTGAAGAGCATTTGGAAATTTAGCAGCTGTCCAATGCTTAGGATTAATGAACTCAGAAGCATAGGTAGAGTGGGGCAAAGGGTGTAGCGGTCCTGGGTACAAGATGTTAGGCATAATCAGGAGATTACCAATTGGGAGGTAGTGCACTACTGAATGCATTAGTGGTCAGGGCTGAAGTGCTTCAGTACTCCATGTGTGGTATTTAAACTGTAGCAAGGAACTTGATGTATTTGTAGTAGGTGATTTGCTACAGTTTAAAGAAAAGAACCTTGTGATTGAGAAGCATAGAGATGGACTCTGGCCTGCTGGATTTTTTCCTCTTCAATTCATAGAGTTAAGAGACATTGAAATGAGAAACTGTACTGGGCACCAGATGAGCCATCTATAGCTCTGGCTGAAATACATGAAATGCTGTAGAAGCCGTTCAAATCCACTGGCAACTATGAGGTGTTTCTATAATTATTTGTAACTCCAATGTTTCTCTCAAGATTTTGCATGATAAAATGTGAAGCCAGTTAAGGTCCTAGTGCACTGAATAAAATTAATTACACATTGTTGGCAATTATAGATTCCTGTCTATGACCCCTTCAGAGCATGCAGAATATTATAACTAGTCTAAAAAGTTAGAAATTAAACTAAATACCTTTCCTTATGTATGCCTTCAACTATCCACACATAAATTGAAAACATTTAATACCAACAACAAATATGATCTGGGATTCCTGGTGCATTTATTTTCTATTTACTATCTTAGTGGCAATCATATATGGCATAGTTTCTCAACTCCTCTGAATTCTATTCCCTCTTTGATAGATGCATTGAGGGGTTTGTACTAAATGAACACAAACTGATTGTGTTTAATAAGCACTTCAAGCAGTTCAATACCTTGCCTGTTACAACTCCTACCATACCTCCATACCTCTTAGACAATAACCTACTAACTCCAACACAACATGGTTTCAGACCAAGACACAGTACTAAGACCACCCTACTCTCCTTCCTGGAAGCTGTGAACAAAGCCTGGGACTCAGGACACATTGTCTCCACCCTCCTACTAGACCTCTCTAAAGCCTTTGATACTATCTCCCACAATTTACTACTAACTAAACTCTCCAAGCTTAACTTGTCACCCTCTTCTCTGAACTTGTTCACTAGCTACTTATCCAATAGATATCAAGCAGTAATATGGAAAAAAGCCACCTCCCCTTTCATCAACACCCCAACCGGTGTTCCCCAAGGATCTATACTGGGTCCCCTTCATTTCAATATATTCATAAATGATTTCCACAACTCTATCCATTTAACTAAAATTATCCAATACACAGATGATTCAACTATTATCTGTTCTGCTACCTCCATCCCCGCACTGCTAAAGCTTACTCAAGATGCATTCTCAACCACCGAACAATGGATGAAAACAAATCACCTTGTACTCAATGCCTCCAAAACCAAAGTAATGGTATTCACCCCCTCTAAAGCTACCTTTTTCAATCCAAGTAATTTCACTATTACTAGTCACAGCAATACCCCTAGAACTGGTACCTGAGGCCAAATTACTTGGGGTCCAAATTGATAGTCAGCTTAAATTCAATTCCCACATTCAACTAAATATAAAAAAACCCACCAAAAACTTGGCATGCTCTACAGACAGAATCGTTATCTTACACCCTCCACCAAACTCACCCTATCTACCACATTTCTCATCCCATCCCTCCTCTATGGAGCCCCACTTCTAACTAACCTACAATCTTCTCTCAAAACACAACTCTCCTCTTGCTATAACAAAATTGCCAAGTTTGCTACCTCCCATAAGTCCTCCTCACACCACTGTTCAGCTCTCCACAAACTAAAATGGTTAGAACTGCCCAATAACCTCACCTACATCCAACTGACTCTTGCACACAAGCTCATCTTCAATCCCTCCCTCTGTCCATCCCTCTCCTATACCTTCAAAATGCACCTCCCTGATAGAATTCTAAGATCTAACAACAAAAACCTAATTGAACTGTATAAACCAATTTGTCCCCCTGGAATAAATCTCTTATCCTACAGTCTTGCTCATCTCTGGAACTCCTTACCCCCATCCATTCGTACCATCACAAATCATTTCTCATTCAAAAAATCCCTTCACTCACACCTAATTTCCCAGTAGAAATGCTCCTGCTCCTGCTCCCACTAAACATAATCTCCTCATACTGGGAATTTCCACTTCTCCTCTCCTATTCATAATGGGAATTTCTACTATCTCTCCTAAACGCATAGATCTTGCTCTTGCTTGTATTAAGCTTTATCTGAATACTTAAAAGTATCTAAGTGTAAATATACCCTAAGATGGAAAAGGTTCTCTGTTTCTATATTGAAAAAGTTCTATGTCAGCTCATATACCTTTCTCTTGCTTGTATTAAGCTACTCATCCTAAAAATATGAAAGATACCTCCAGTGTAACCCGCCCTAAGTTGTAAAAGCTTCTATATTGTAAATTGTTTGCAGCTTTACAAGATTGTAATATTTGTATATATTTCTACACTAGTCTACTATATTTCCAAGTCCTTAGTAATTGTATAACTGAAACTAAATACTTTATTGTAACCCTGCTAATTGTTTTTGGAGCTTTTCTCCCCAGGACTCCATTGAAAACAGGTTCTTTGTCCCAATGGACTATCCTGGTAAGCCAACTGCAAATAAATAAAATAAAATAAAAAATAAAAGTTCAGCTAGCGCCAAATGCAACGCAGAGTCTGGAACAAGTCCAGTTGGGAACTTCCAACTACCTACCCTTTTAGGAATCCTTTTAACCTTAACACATTCAGCCAAATATGCATTTTCCATTTGAAGCTTACAAGTCTTTAACAACACACTTTCAAAATGATCCAATGACTGCTGAAAAGTGCTAGGACTGCTAAATGCCAATCCATTAAGAGTCAAAGGTCTATTAACAATTAATAAACAGAATGATGAGATGGATGTAAGCACTGTTAGCTATCCTTCTTTAGTTTTTGTTTGAGCCCTTCACTCACAAGTTTTTCAACAGATCTTATCTTTCCATGTCAGTAAGCACCTTGAGATATCTCGGATACATTTCCATTCTATATACTTTTATTTCCTAATTTTAGATCATGATTTCAAAGCTGAAAATCCATCCGTTGTTTAGCAGTGCAAATAAGCAGATATAAACCATTTATTTGAAAAAGAATTATTAAATGTAGGTCTAATATTAAAGTTTAGTCTTTGACTCCACCAATTACTCATTCATTGTCTTATGCAGCTGTCAAAGTGCTTTTCAAGAGGTTTCAGCAAAAAAAATATTTTTGCGAGTAATATCTCATCTCTTTTGGAAATATACTTTTCTAGTAAACACAACACTAAACAAATCTTTAATCCATCAAATTAATGAAGTTGTTGTCTGTTCCTGTAATCATTGATTAAGAGAGTTTGGGTTCTCATTATTCACTATGTAAAATATGCACCAAAACGTTATTAGTAAAATGAATTAAACAGAAGTTAAAAAACATTCCTGAAGACGCAGTTTTTTTCCTTAGCATCACTATAAATAAGGCAAACCTTTAACAATATTCTGCCTTTTTTGTTGTTGTTTACTTATTTTAAGTAAAATCTGAATTTTCATGACCTCAAGGACTACAGGATGCCAGGGCAGTCTATCGAAATCTATTCTGTAAGTTCTTGTATATTCATATTTATTACATTGGTAATGTTTTCCACCCATCTTAACCTTTCCTGCTCCCTTCAATTTTGGCTTTTAAGCTTTCCTAGCATTAGTGTCTTACCTCCTGTATGTTGTATTCACATCCTAAGGCCTAAGCATTTGTGTTTTAGTATAGATATCAGACCATCCAGTCAACAATCTAGATTTTTTTCCTTCATTATTGACTGATTCAATCTTCCTGTAGTCTATGGAATTCTCAAAAGGTTTTTCCAACACCAGAGTTCAAATGCATCAATTTTCTAACATTTAGCCTTGCTTATAGTGTAACTGTAAGAGTTGTATGATACTATTGAGAAAACAATATAGATTTGACTGTATGCACCTTTGTTAACAGTGTCATATTTGCTCCTTACAATGCAATGTAATTCTGGCTCTGGGCAACTTGAAAATCAATACATAAACTGTACATCAGCACCCTGACTGGAGAATGCTATTTAGTGAGTGTAAAATGTATTAAAAAAGAAAAAAAACAAAAGTTTGTGTGTGTGTGTGTGTGTGTGTGTGTGTGTGTGTGTGTGTGTGTGTGTGTTCGTGTATGTGTGCATGTGAGTGAAAGCGAGATAGATCGAGTCATTATTTTACACTCACTAATCAGCGATTTTGCAGTTTAGCAAGTGTAAAACTAAATATAATAGAAAAAAGTGTGTGTGTGTGTGTGTGTGTGTGTGTGTGTGTGTTCGTGTATGCGTGCATGTGAGTGAAAGCGAGAAAGATTTTACACTCACTAATCAGCGATTTTGCAGTTTAGCAAGTGTAAAACTAAATATAATAGAAAAAAGTGTGTGTGTGTATGTGTGTGTGTGTGTGTGTGTGTGTGTGTGTGTGTGTTTCTGTCTGTGTGTGAATGTGTGCTTGCATGCATGAAAACAATGTGTGTATGACAGAGAGAAAGAGAGCAAGAGTGAGAGCTATCTAACACTGGCAGTGCATTCAGGAGGTTTACGTGCTTCTCACCGCTTAGATCCAGTTAATTGAATAAAACCTAAAATAAGGAGGGACAAAGAGTCAAAACAGGAACATATTCCTGTTAAAAAAAAAAATCACAAAGTTGCTTCAATATTAGGACTTGTGTTACCATGCATTTTCTGAAGTGCAAATGTGTGCACATGTGTGTGTGTGGGGGGGGGTCTGTGTTAGTGAGGGAGAGACAGTGAGATCAATGGAACACTGGCAGCAGCTGTTAAGGGCTTTGTCTACCTCTCAAATCTTTTAGCTCAAGAAATCTGGATAAAGCCTGAAATAAATGGGGGTCAAAAGCTCAAAAATAGGAACAGATTTACTTAAAGAAATTTAAAAGTAAGTAAAATATCAGGATTTGTTTTAACATGATTTTTTTGAAGGCAATTAAGTCTGAAAGTGCAATGCATGTCATTATTTAATGACTTCAATCCCCAATGACTGGCAAGACTTTTAGCAGTAATGGACCAAAAAATAAAGCAAATATCTAGATTAAAAAAAAAAAAAAAATATATATATATATATATATATATATATATATATATATATATATTTTTTATGTAAAATGCATCCTCTAAAACCATTTACATATATAACAGCAACTTTGAAACATAAGGCAGATTATTTATTTTACATCAAAAATCTATTTAAAAAATAATATAATAATTACAAAATAAAAATAAGTAAGTAAAACACAACAGATTTACAGAAATCATATTCTCTAAGTGCAGTAATGTCCTCCAGGGTGTGTGTGTTAATGTATAGTTAATGCCCTTCCAGGGATGTAGAGGCCCACCACTGGCAGCGTTGGGCCTCAGAACACCTGTGGACGGGCATTAATTACACATTAATACACACCCTGTCAGGCATTATTGCTTGGTTAACCTTCAGCTACTAAACAGATGTTCCAGCCTATTCACAAAGTAAAAAAGAGTAGTCCCCTGTAGTTGGAAGATCTACCTTAAACCTGTTTACGTTTTGCTAATACTGACTGTTACCTAGCTTATCGCTAGATTACTGACAAAGAGAAGGTGAGGGGAGGGAGTCGTTCCTGTAACTTTAGTAAATATGTTTGCAGTCCATTTACATAAACAGGGTAACAATAATGCGTTAATGGTTATCATGAAACCATTTTCTTAGCTGGCTTACTTAAAATTTTGAGCTGGGTAGCTTGATCTCTGAATAATCTTTTATCTGGAACCGTGAGATTTTCTTTTAGACAGACAGCAGTTTCAATATGTATCTTAATATAAAAAAAAACACCAGCTTTAATCTTAAGGGGATATATAATGTATATCATGATGGTGCTATTTTCTTTGACCTGTTCAAGGTTTATAACTCCGTTAACACTTTCGCTAATGCCAATTTACCAGCAAGCGATGCTTTCACAGACTGACAGTGAAACTGGTTTTGCAGAGAGGCTGCATTTTAAATGTTATAAAGGAAGTGTTATAAAGTGATATCAGACTCTTTATATATAATACTACAGATCTAGATAAACCACTGGGAAATACATAGGGATGAAATACGCAACAGTGGTCAAAGAGGTAGTAGCTGGGATTCATTAAAAAAGTGAAAAGTGTTTAATAGTGAATATGTCATCCAAAGGAAGTGCTTTAGTGTGTGTACACATGGATGCTATTGAGAATAGGAAACCATGAGTTTACCAAAGTTGCAGATGACTTGATGTGCAAGAAATCATTCTATAATCCAAGATTATCTTGTCATCCTGTTTATTTTAGTGTGACAGAGTACAAAGGAAGCATTTGGAGGTCACATCTAATATGGCATATAAGTTAAGCTGAACATGTCAAATGACCACTACAATGAAGATACATAAAACAAACAGAATGAATATTAAGGCAGTATGTGTCACCTGAATTTTCATAGCCAAGAGGATATGTGGTACTGGGGACAATATAAAGATGTTTAAGTTTCTGAAATGAATGCAATACAGTGAGATAAGAAATGTTCATGCTATGTATAGGTGGCATGTTAAGGTAGACTGCCTGACATTTAGAGGAGATTTGAGAGGGATATAAAATGAAAATATTTCTTTGAGTGAGGAGAATCCAAATGAAGTTTGCTTCCTGGAAAAGGAATTTCATGTAATGCTGCAGACATCAAAATGGAATACAGCAGATGTATGGTGAAAGCAAATGTCACCAGTGAATAAAGACAGCTGCAAAATGACTTTGTGAGGTTGGTGGGAGCAGACTAACTGTGAAAGAAGGATCCAGCTATAAAACTGAAGCAGTCTTTGATGGAATATGTTGTTTTTCTGCTGAAAATCTTTTCTGTTTGTGTCACTAGATATAAAATTATATCAAGAACAGATTTTGTGAGACGTTGCTGTCAGTTTCCTTTTCTTTAGCTGTAAAATCAATATTCTTTTAAAATTGTGTGGGGACAATGACAATTCTTAAAGTAAAAGTCATTGTTAATAACAGATGCATAGTTTTTGCCCCACTGACTTCAAACAACCTGTATCAAATTACCATGGGTTCTATGGGCTGTCATTCTTGTAAATGAGAATATTCTGTTTACAGAATCAGTATCACAGTTCCATTTTACTTCCTTCACTATGATTGAAGACTCTCTCCTCTTGCCTTCAGGTCAGAGAGATGAGTCTGTTTTAGGTTTGTAGTCAAGAAAACAAATGTCTGACAGGTTCTTTAGGAAAGGAAAAGGCTATATTATACATCCTGTCGTCTGTTTTGTGACTCTTGATGGTTTGACATTTGTATTCAAACACATGCAATTATAAATGCTGACAAAAATAATAAAAGCAAGAGAGAGAGAGACAGAGAGATTAAGAGAGAGAGGGAGAGGCAAGACATCTACTATTTTGAAATGGCATCTCAGTGTCTCTTTTAAAGCAAAATAATTTGTGACAGGATGCTGTCCTGGAGCTGTCATTATGCATTCACTTGCTTGGATTAATGCTTCAAAAAGGTCTCCACAAAAGCATCGCTTATAACCTTTATTGTTTTTAATAACATTGTATAACTCGGACAGTTTTAATGTCCCTCAGGAAACTTACTTATTCCTTATATAGTAAGGTTATGAAAATACAGAGGCACTGTGATAGTAAATGCAATAGTTCTGTGTACTGCTTTCACAATTCTCTACAAAGCTATGATCAAAGGAACCTATTATGGTCAGTTTTAAAAGGGGGTTAATGATGTCAGATTTAAATATTCTGTGACTCTCATGGGCGTAAGGTCTACCAAAACTAGCATGGTCAGAGTGGCTGGTAGAGTTAGTTACATGAAGGGCCTCAGGTGGATTAACTAATGCTGACTGCATTCAAAAGGACGAAGAGTCATGAATGCACACTTCAAGATGTGTGAAATAGAAAGAAATATAGAAAGCTGTGTAAATTCAGTCAGCTCTTCACTTCCTGTGCTTCACCTCAGGAGAATGACTTTGTTTCAGGTGTACCCAAGTTCTTTATTAACACATCTAGGGGTGTATTTTATTTTAATTAATGTATTTATTTATTGTTATATCTGTCAGCAGTGTCGTGTCTTAGAGATGTTCCAGCAATCAGAGTTGATGCTGAACATCAGTGATTTATTGTATGCAAAATATGTGCATGTGATCTAACTGATACTTTGGGAATTTTTAAATATAAGGTAGATAGACATTTTACATTAAAAAGGAATGGTTTCTAAGTGAGGCCTTCTCTTAGCATCAATAAACTGTCTTACATAGCCAAAAATTAAAAAATATGACTGCAGTTGCATTCAAGGCAAATCCCACACTACTAGCCAACTCATCAGTTTAAATATCATCCTCCATTAAAATCAATTAAATACAAAATTGAAATGTTTATATTTGAAATTTGCATTTCCATGATGCATCAAAGCTGATGGTGGTGCATAATTCACATTTCTCACACAGAATGAAGAATCAGTTTGCCCTATTAAGAAAACATCTAACATTACTGCTTACAAGCAAGGAGTTGTTGTTGTGTCTTTCGGCTTATCCCGGTTAGGGGTCGCCACAGCGGAACTCCGGTCCGCTGATGTTTGGTAGTGGATTTTTACGTGCCGAGTTACCAGCCCTGATGCACAACCTTCAATGAAGGCATGCCCATTCACGCATGCCTCCACACAGAAGATGCTCTAGCTGAGAGTTGAACGCGATAACGTCTTTCTGTGAGGCGACAATGCTACCACAGCAGCACCACTGCGCTTACAAGCAAGGAGTATGAATTATAAATCTGTTATTGCTGTCCTTACTTTTTAATGATCAAGCCTACACTGCTTTTAACACACAAAATGTATTATCTGAGGAAAAAGTACTGCTTACAAGCAAGGAGTATGAATTATAAATCTGTTATTGTTAATGATCAAGCCTACACTGCTTTTAACACACAAAATGTATTATCTGAGAGAAAGTACTGCTTTAAGTATTATGTGTAATTCTCTAATTGACTAAAAATTTCATATGATTGCTGCATTTATTAAAAAACAAATGAGTTAACTATTCTGTTTTCCTCAGGACCCTTCCCCAATGTTCTTGGGGAATAGAGAATAATTGCATTATGGAGTAAAATGCAATTGTTTAGTACTATAGGTATGTATGCATTTTATATAACTTTCTGACAGTTGTTTACTTATTTGCTTAAAAGCATACCGGGCATACAAAGAACAGCATAAGTATTTAATACATAAAATTATCATTCTATAATGGAAAACAGAAACCATGCTTTCATCCTGTACCACTGCCTTTTCTCAAGGGCAAAAATGCCAACCTTGTTATAACTGCTCTGAGTTCCCTAAACCAGCTAGCTATGGCCACATTCCCCTCACTTAGGTGTTTAGGGGGAAAAAACTCCTTGGCTTTATATCTAAAAAAATATATATACATATATAAAACCTATATTGTCAATATAATTTGTGATACAAGGTAAGCTTGAACAAAAATCTGGGAACCTGTAATGAAAAGAATTATTGTCTAGAAAAGGATCTTAATACATTTTTCCACTTCAAGAAAAAAAAAAAAAAAAAGAAAACTGAAAATTGTTATAACTGATTACTAGTTTCTTATGTTATGATGGACATGTTAAAGATTTCCTGTAGTACAAATATAGAAAAAAACATGAAGCCCAAGGATTCTGTTTACATTTGTAGTCTAAGCAGATCCTCTGCATAGTTTAATTCTTTAAATATGGTGACAAAATGGACAGGGGATAGAGAGAGAGAGAGAGAGATACAGACTCAGACATATATATATACTATAAGGCTGCGATTTAAATTAATTGATTTCATACTGTTTGCAGTAAAAGTACAGTGTGACTCGGCTATAAAACCATAACATAGAGCAAAATGAAATGCATGTCTATATGACTGGAAATGGGAAAAACTCACAGACCAAAATATGTGTCAGAAGGCTAACTATAAACCTGCCTCAGTGCAACTGACTGCCATTTCAGTTAATGAAGCATTAGCATTGTTTCTCTGTTTCCAAGTATTAACCTACCTATTACATGCTGCATGTTAGAGTTTGTTACTTGATTTTGGTATTACAGTAGTCTGGACTCGATGTCACCAAGCTCTTCATAAATGTAAAAAGGACATCAGTTATGTTTAGAACAGGACAGCTCTTTGAGAAATGTTTCCATGATTCTTAGGTTCACTTGAAAATCACTTTCAGTGAATTTGTTTTTATTGTTCATAGACAACTCTCTAACCTGCTGTCAGGTATAAAATGCAAGCAGACCTCCCAACCATCCCGAATTACTCGGTTTTTACAGAGTTTTGGGGTCCAAATTAAGAGTGGCACCTTCATTCGATTTCTTTTTTTTTTTTTTTTTTTTTTGGCTGTCAGAGCTGACGTGCCGCGGCGTGATGATGTCAGCTCGAGCACTACCAGCCAGTCGGAATTGAGCTCAAGGAGCTCACGTCATCATTTCCGGCTGGCTGTGAGCAGGCGGGAAGTACTTTGCCGAGAAGAATTTGAAAGTAACTGAAGAGTAGTGAAGACACGTTACTGCTGCTGAAAGAATGCTGTTTTGGACTGAAACTGCTTCCGAGAGAAGAATGCTGGCTTTGAGGTCAAATCTGCTGGGCTGGCTGCTGCTGTTTTCATTGTTGGCTTGGGACTTAATGTGCTGGCGCCTGGCTTGGGACTTTGCTTTAAATCTGCTGCCGACCCGTTTTCGCTGCTGGCTTGGGACTTTGGGATGGGAATTATTTACAGGTAAGGTGTGTGTGTCTGGGGTGCGTGCATGTCCGAGAAGAACTGTATTTTATTTGGCAAAGTGTGTCCATTAATGCTGCCGCTTTATCTTCTTGTAAGTCCGTTAATGCTGCTGCAAAGTTAAACTGTCCGTTAATGCTGCTGTAAAGTTAGTTTAACAGCTACGAAGGATGTGTGTGTGACTTAGTCCATTAATGCTGCTGCAGGTTCTGCATTTTATCTTCTTGCAAGTCCGTTAATGCTGCTGCAAAGTTAGTTTAACAGCTGTCTTGTATTTTTTCTTCTTCAAAGTTAGCCGTTAATGCAGGTTCTGTATTTTATCCTTAATGCAAAGTTAAATAGCTGTCTGTTAATGCGACTGAAGGTAGGGTGGGTGTGTTCTGTATTTTATCCTTTATGCAAAATTAAACAGCCATCCATTAATGCTACTGAAGATAAGGGTGGGTGTGTTCTGTATTTTATCTTCTTGAATGTAAATAGTGCTTACTGGTTATTGCAGAATTCTTTTGGCTACTATATTTTCCTACTTTGTGTTATGTTCTAGTCATGGAGTAGTATTCTAAATATTTTGTTCACTGGAACAATAGCAGTACTACTTTCATTTATCCATGCATTGATCGAGGTTAGCCTGAATTTCTATCATCCTTGACTACAATGGCCCATAATGCATTTTCTGAATTTTCTTTTTTTTTTCTTCTAGGCAGGAATTCTATTTCAAGTAATGTATTATATCAAAATTTTGTTGGCTGGACACAAAAATTTAAATACCATTGGAATGTGGACAATTGGAATTCACTTGACAGAAATGTATTTGCTGAATGTTTTCTTTGGATTGAAGCTGAAGTAGTCCTAATCTCCCAAAAAGAGTACACTGCTTTGTAATAGTCTGTGTTTTTCACATTTACCAAGTCCTGTTTAATACAGTAGCACATTTTGTAGTAATCTCTGCTACAAGATATACAATATTTAATTAACATTTTCTAACACTATACAAAATAGTACAAATTAACATTGCACATATATTAACCTCGAGTGTCCTATACAGCTGTGGCATTGCATTTCTTCCATGTATACATTTTTAAAATTGTATATTGTAGACGTGATCTTTAATAAGGACAGAAATTACAGTGGGATTTTCTCCTCTATGTTAAGGTTTGGGTGATTTGGGTCTGAGGACAAATATTAATGGACTGGGAGCAAATCCAACCACAAACCACACTGCCTTGCAGTACATCATTCCTATTACACCATGGATGTTTGTTTTAAAAATGTATTCTTAGTTTCACTGCTTTCAGATGACATTACAGGCCCATGTACACTGTGTATGTAATGCACTTTAATCTCATTATTGAGGGCCTTGCTCAGACACTGAGGTTTAACAATACCAAGGTATTAGCATAAGCTGGGTAAAAGTAGATTTGCTGCCAATCTGACTTTAGAATAAACTGAGTGGCTGTCATATAGTTTAAAATGGAAAATCTGGATGCTGTTTTGTTGTATAACCAAACCCACACCACCACTTGTTTTCAATGTTTCTTTGGTATGTTCCTCTTAATATTTGTGGTTTTCTAGCAAATTAGTGAGAAATGAATTCACTAAATGATAGCCATTTAAGTTTGTCTTCCTATTTTCAGAAAGCATGGTAATGCAAAACATTTTATTCTGGCAACTTTATAAGATTATACAAGCAATGTTTAAAACATGTCCCCTGTTATGGGCCTTTACCCCTCAATAAATGTTGGCTTTTTCCAGATTTCTTGTGCTGCATAGTTCTTCAGGGGAGAGCAGTGTAATGCTGCTTATACAAAGTCTGTTTATGTTAGTAGCACAACAGGTAGAACACTTGCTTTTGATGCAGAAGGTTGTGGGTTCTACCTCAGTATGTAGATGGATTGCTGATACTGTACTGTGTTGTACTTTAAGGGTGGGATGCTGTAGTTTTGAGAATGTCCTCTTTGGCAGAGATGCCTAGTAAATAATGAACCTATTATCAGTTTACCATCCATTCCCTATTGCAGCAATATTACTAGCTTATTACTTTTTTAATGCAACATAGGCAAGTTATTCCTCAAGGGCAACAGGCACTTTCTACTTTCTTTGTAGATGTAAGGTTCTTCTCCCTTCCCAGTGATCATTCATTGCTACACATTTAAAAAAAATGGTTACTATTTACTATAAGGTCTGAGCTCTGGGGCCATATTTTGGTCGTCTGTTCTTCAGTTTGCGTTTGAAAGTTGGTATCCCACAATTCCACTAGAGTGGGTGGGGTTACATAATTATGTATGCAAATTAGATGTTAATCAGCGTACAGATTTGTACCTATTTTTCATGGGCCTTGTCCAGATTTTTGATGTTTCCAGGTTGAGAGGTATGAATGCAAGAAATGCTCCACATAGGGTAATATCCACTTCAGAAGGCAGCAGGTACGTTAAGTCAACCTGAGGAAATACTATGTCTACATCCCTGAGCATTCAGAAAACCAAGCATTTTCATCTGAGAATTTAGATATCTGGTTAGTGGCATCTAAAAACTGCATTGTTATGCAAAACCTACAATATTCTATGCGATGAACTACAAGTTCCAAATATCACGGCTTCTTACCATACACAAGCTCATCTTTAAGCCTGAGAGCTGTCATGCTCTTACCAACACCATACAGCCTTACTCAGTAGATGGAACGCTACAATCTAAAGAAAAATCATTCCTTTCTACAAGATCCTATAACAAGGTTGGAGTCTCTCTCTTTTCTAACAAAGTTGAAAAAAACATGCAATCGTATCCCCTCTAACACTTAAAACTACTCAAGATATGAGAGTTCAAAATGGCCACTGTTCTGTGAGCACTGCTATCATCTATGTCTCTGATGTACCCTGGATTAAAACAAACCCAGAAGGCAACGCAGAATTAATAATACAGAAATAACTGTAGATATTTACTGCTAATATCATTCAGCAAACAAAAGGGGAAGAAAAAGTGACAGATTCAGCTCAGAAACAGCAGGATTAACTAAGATTTCTGAATAAAAGCTTAAGCCATGTGCTACTAAGGCCCTGCATCTGACTGCAAGATTGGTAAAACTCTATACAGCAAGATGTCAAAAGAGGAAAATAATATGGAAACAACAACAACAACTAAGACCAAATTCTCAGTACTAGCCTCACCTGAGAAAGATACAACTTCAAAAAGACAAAAGACAACTAAACAAACTGACAACTCTAAAACTACAAATAAATCCAAGACAGACCAGCCAGCTAATCTGGAAGACATAAAATCTACCTTATTACCTATCCAGCAAGCATTAAAGGACTTATCATTACAATTTCAAACCTTTGGTGACTCATTCAGCCAAATAATATCCAGAATGGAAAAATCTGAGTCCAAAATAATAGAAAATGAAATAAAAATAGACTCTATTTCTCAAAGAACTGATGCCCATGACAAAGAAATACAAAGCTTACAAGCAAAAATAACAGACCTGGAAGCAAGATATCGAAGGAACAATATCATCATCAGTGGAATACCTGAAACTGTACTTCATAACAATCTAATACCAACAATTGAGCAAATAATAAATTCCCTGCTAGAGGAACCTGAAGAAATGCAGCAAATAACAATAGAGAGAACCCACAGAGCCCTGAGGGAAATGCAAATACCACTGAAACCAAGACCTGTCTATATTAAAATATTAAACTACCAAGATGTAAATAAAATCATACTGGCAGCAAAGAAAAAAGGTACACTCACCTGGAATAATAATAAAATCTCCTTTGCTCAAGACCTCCCAATACAAATAAGACAAGCAAGACAACTATTATCTCCATACTGCAGGTTCCTAATAGAAAAAAAAAATCAAATTCCAGATGAAATATCCAAATCAGTTAATCTTCTACATCAAAGAGGTTAAATACATGGTCACTAACCCCAAAGAGGCAAAAGAGACATTCCTGGCCGTTTTCAAGCAAATTCCACCTTCAGAAGTGAAATAAATCCACAAAAAAAAAATGATAAAGGACCCTTGGGTGAAAAAATGACCCCATTCATGAGCACTCTAGCTGGGATCCAACTCTGAAAGCTCCCCCTTGCTGTCTAGGCCCTTAAATCCACAATGTGAGCCATGAGGAACACAGGAAAAGGAAGTACAGCCTGGGTAGGAACCAAAAAAGAAACTGCCGTTTCCAATGTGCGAATATAGGAAGGAACTTCCTCCTGGGACATTGTTCTGCAAAATCAGTCCCCCTACGATTTTGAGGGCTCCATTAAGAACAGTCAGACAAAATAGATTTCAGCAAGCTCCAAAAGATTTTACTGCCTGAAAAGTGAAAATTGATCTGCACCAGCTAAAAGAAGAAAGCTGCACCATAGATGTCAACCAACCTGCAACCAAAACCTTGAAGAAATAAGGTACTGTTGAACTGAACCATTCACTAAAACAGTACACCCAGTACTGTGTAGATGAATGAAAATCCAGCCTTAAATAATAGGCAAGAAATAAACTGTCAGAAATAGGCTAGCTCATAGATTTAATATCAGGAAAAAAATTGTTAAATGTTTTATGTAAATAGTAGAAATGTGTTAAAAGATCCTGGAGAGAAGTAATCTCAGGAAAATAGTAAAATAACCTAACAATCTTGGGTAATGTAAATATAGCCTTAATATGTTAACTATAGCAGAAGGACTGTTTGGCTAAGCTGTTTTTTTTTCTGTCTCTCTATACTTCCTACCTCTGATAAATAGGTGCCAAGTATATATTTTATAACCCACACAGATTGATGTGGAAAAACATTACAGGCACCAAAGAAGGCCGAAATCTGAATAAATAAAGGGGAGGAAAAAGAAGTCAAATGAAAGAAAAATGTAAAAATGACAAGACTGATTGTTTAACAATATTATTATGGTACATATATTGCTATAATTTACTGAGGAATGTATATTAATATGCTGTTTTAAAAATACTATTAGAAAGAATTAGTCACAAGACAAAAACAATACATGCTGTACCTGAAATGCAATACCATAATTGTATAAATAATATGTTGGAAGATATTAAGTAGCAGTGTTTGTTGAGGGAACTAGTTTGTTCAGCTTTATCCACATTGTTTATAGTAACACAGGGGGATACTATGGGTTAAATCTATATCTAAAAAGAAAACACATTCCAAGATTAGATGTAAAGGTAAACCATATAACAAACATTCGTCCTACCCCCTGATTATTCCTGGTCCAAGGATATAGTGGTTAGGCACAGAGTAGGGACGGGGATAAATAGATGCTTTTCTAAACCATCACACAGTAACACAAACAAAGATAACAAAACAAAACTGATATACATGGCATATCTAAGGAATACACCTAACAAATAAATGTGGGAAATAGAATCATGGAATGTTAAAGGGCTCCAAAACAAGAAGAAAAGAAAACTATTCTTACACCTTACATTAAAAACACAGCCAACCTCATACTAATACAAGAAACACGCTTGACTGCAGAGCAATGGGCAGAAATTAGCAGAAAGAAATGGATAAGCCAAATCATAGCTTCAGAGGGGAAAACAAACAGTGCTAGGGCTGCCATAATAATTAAATACCAATTTAAGGAAACAATACTTAAAACCAAAGCTGACAAGGAGGGAAGATGGTGTTACGTAACATTTAGTAGTCCTACAATACCAAAACCTATAATGGTACTTAATGTTTACGCACCCTGTAATAACCAGCAACACTTTTTTATGTCATTATACCCAACCTTAAACCAATTTAAAGATCACTACCTAGTGATTGGAGGTGACTGGACCACATATCAAAACCCAGAAAAGGATAAATCTAATCTGACCAAATCACATAATAAACGAGCCACATTAGCCCTTAATGAACTCAAATAAGATTTCAAACTATATGACCCTTTTAAATATGGGAACAGTGCAGATAAAACATGGAAATTCACATTCTATTCGCAATGCCACAAAATGTGGTCAAGGATAGATTTCTTCTTAATCTCTGACATATTCATTAACATGGACCCAACAATAACTATACATACTAGGTTCTTTTCAGATCACTCCAAAATCACACTGAACATTAACTGGGACAAAAATATATATTTAGAGAATAGGGGTCAAAATTGGTCATTAAACCCTAATTTACTTTCCAAAATGGATGTAATAAAAGAAACAGAAGTAATACTAAAAATAGCTCTTACAAATATCACTAACTCCCAAGTATCAACTGACATAGAATGGGCTGCAACCAAAGCACAAATTAGAGGATTGTTTATCAAAAAAGCAGCATACTATAAAAAATACAACTGAAGGAGGAGCATATACTGAAAGGGAAAATACAGCATCTTGAAAAAGAACTAATAAATAATCCTAAGAACCAAATAGAAGCAGAACTTTTAAAACTGCAAAGGGATCTATATATGTTAGAAACCAGGAACCTATCTATTTATGAAGCCAGAATGTTAGCCACTTACACAGAAGAAGCACACATACCATCTAAAGCTCTGGCCAGAATTATCTCCAAACACAAAAATGCCTCCAATATATCAGAAAAACTACAGAGACAAAAACTACACAAAAAAATGAAGACATTATTAAAACATTTGAACAAATATACTCTCAAATATATGGAGCACAAATACTGCAAACATCAAAGGAAGACAGAACTCTTTTCCTTCAAAAACTGAAATTCCCTAAACTCAATTTAGACCAAAAAAAAAACTAACTGAACCGATATCCATCAGTGAAATTATTACAACAATCAAACACTTAAAAGCGTATAAGGCTCTGGGTCCGGATTGACTCACATCAGAATTTTACAAAGCATTTTCCTCCTTGATAGCCAAACTATTATACTATACACTGAGTTACATAATAAACTATAAAATAAATGATATCCACTTTAATGCCTCTAAAACCATCTTTATATTAAAAGAACACACAGACCCCCAAAACCCTGACAGCTACAGACCCATCTCCCTCTTAAATATAGATACTAAAATATTTACCGCTATACTTGCAAACAGAATGAAAAATCTGATAGAGAAAATCATCTCCCCAGAACAATCCGGTTTTACACCACATAGACAGACTAGTGACAATACATTAACATTAGATGCACTAATATCCTATGCTAACTGATACAATATCAACATCTACACAATGGTAGTGGATGCCCACAAGGCATTTGAGAGGGTTAATCTAGAATTCTTACTCCAAACACTACCCTACTTTAATATACCCAATAACTTCATTCAGATCATCCAAACTCTCTATAGCAACCCATACACATCTCTATATATAAATAAAACTTGGTCAAATAGGATCCTAATAAAAAATGGAACAAGACAAGGATGCCCATTATGACCCTTCCTGTTTAACCTATACCCAGAACCACTCTTTCTATACATTAAACAAAATACATACCACAATCCTCCATCAACACACAACTTCAAAATATACCTCACTGCATTTGTGGATGATCTGAACATATACTGCACTACTCCAAATTCAGATATAAACAAAATAATAGCTGCAATTGAACATTTCTCAACTATGTCTAACTACAAACAAAACCTCAATAAAACTAATATTTTCCCCCCTAAAAACACCCAAACTCATCTCACTAATACCATTGTTAAACACAATAAAAATAAAAGAAGAAACTAAATACCTGGGAATCCCCTTTTTATAGAATAACAAAGACTTCTACCAACACAATGTAAACCTTAAATGGCAAAATATAATGCAAGACTGTAAAAGATGGAACAACCTAAAACTACCATTCTTGGCCAAAGTATCAATAATCAAAATGAACATTTTACCTAGACTAATGTATATATTCATGACATCACAGACAACAATACATAATAAATTATTCAAACAAATTCATACCTTCCTAGCAAAATTTATATGGGAACCCAGAAAAAACAGAATCTCCTATCCAAAATTAGCACTCCCCAAAAGTAAAGGAGGACTAAATCTACAAGATTTTAAAATGTACTACTCTATCATTAACACTAACAGAATATTAAGAATAGCTGAACATAACCCGTCAATGGAAAATTGGTCTCCCCTTTGGGTGACAATCTATTATAGATATATTAAAGCTCTAGGTTTCAATCCCAAAGCACTTCCATTCCTGAAGCAGAAAGAAATACAAACTTATAACATTATAGGGCCCTTAAAACATTCTATCAACTTAGTGCAAAAATTCTTTCAATTCTTGAACCTTAGACAAGCCATGACAATACTGCAACCCCTTCATAAAAACCCAAATTTAAAAATAAACAATAAGATGCTGGACTTAGTCCCTTTTCCCAGACTGAAAGATAAAACAATCCAAGATATTTATCCCTACCTTAACTGTTCAATACAAGAAATGAGGACCAACTTAAACCTCCCTAAATCACACATAATAATCCTAAGACAAATCAAAGAACTGTGTTCCAGTTACCTCCAAAATGTTACTATGATCAATAGTGACATAGAAACTTGTAGCAGGTTTTGGAAAACTATTATCACAACGAAGATACCTATTACTAATTCATATAAAATGATAAATGAAATCAAATACCAGAAAGACCTCCTCTTCTCTAACTACTGGAGAAAAATTAAACCAACCATAGATGATCAGCAAATAAGCCAGGCAATCAATCTAACACTGAAGATTATACCCCTCAAAAAGTTAGCATACACTCAGCTCATGATCAATAATAATGCGTATTTTAAACCTGCAATGCTACACAAATTTATCACATCAAAAACACCTTTCTGCCCATACTGTAAGGACCAGATAGCTGACTTAATCCATGTATTTTGGAGCTGTAAATGTGTCTATAAACTCTGAAACTCTCTCAAGGTACAATTACAAAAAAATGGGTTATCAAACATCAACATTAACTTGGGAATTCACTCTATTACACATTCTCCCACCCAACATATCAAGAAAACAAGCAAATACAATTTTAACAATTTTCCTACTAATGAAACTGTATATAGCTTTTAAATGGCTAGATAGAATAAATATCTCTCGGGAGGGTTTTAAACAAGTAGCTATACAACACCTTTTAGCTCATAAAATAGTAATAGATAAAAGAAACAAAAACATGAAATCCAGAGAAATTTGGGAACAGACCTTTAATATCATATTAGCATAATTCATCACACAGCAACTTAGAAATACACTATAATGAAACCAAAGAACACATACAAGTTCAGATATTAAATAATAACTTGGATATTACGAATGTATATACTGTCTATATAACTGTGGAATTAACAGTGAAAGCATCTATGTACATAGTGTAAATAGATATGTTGTACGACCTATATCCTGTGGTATTTGACATCAATGTATAACATATATATATATATATATATATATATATATATATATATATATACGGTCATGTTGTAAGATGGTTTTTATTTGTGACATTTATTAATGTAAAAATAAAAATGAAAATTATTGAAAAAAAAAAACTACTCAAGATATTAGCTCATTTAAGGCACATCTGAAGAATCACTTAACACCTAGGTGGTTAAGGTCCTAGCTTCATAAGTTCATAGATAAAAACTAGGCTATCAGTCTGCTGATTATTACAAACCTTGCCAACAACCAGAGACTAGAATCAAACCCTGTACTTTGTACCTACAGGATTAATACCTTAACCATTATGCCATTGTACATACTTCCATTATGTGTACATCCTTTGTATTGGAGTAAATATTGCAGTCTTCTATGGAGTATATTTATAGAAAATTCTCTTAATGCCATATCCCCAGTTTGCACTGTCTTTACTTTCTCCACCATTTTTTTACTTCCTCTAGCCTTTTGAATTCCATTATACAACTCCTTATCTCCAATGGATCTGCTTTTGTTTTCAGCTTTTAATTCCATGAACACATTTACTCTGTATATATTTTCTCATGATATGTTTATAAAATGAGATACCTGTAAATGTTTCATTACACCAGTGATTACTGCTACTGTTTTTCTGTAAAATGCTTAAAACTTAGTATATATTGTTTTTTTTTTCTTGCTCTTCTACACTGTTGTATAGCTATGTTTTATTGATATTGAATTTCTTCTTGTTTGTATACAAGTACTTTTCTACCCAGACTTGCTCTGAAAAAGGGTTTTGCCAAACCCGTTTGGATAACAAAAATAAATAAATATATAAATAAATAAATGCAATAAACATCACTGCCATCAAAATTTAAGTATGGTAAAAGTTGTTTTGTATTTTGAATCCTAACACTTTTGCCTGTTAATTAATTTAGAAAGGGCAACTGGGCATATAGTTGCATACAGTAAATGTGCACTGCTGTAATTGGTTAATAGCCAAGTGCTGCCATACTCAGATGATTATTATACCGTACAACTATAGATCAGAATTATCATCCCTGACTCCTCATGATTTTACAAACCTAAGACTATGCCTAGTACCTCCTTATTCAACTTTATCAACAGTAATCAAATCTTAACCAGAGTTGTTTTATACACACACACACACGCACACACACATACACAAAACACAAAATCTTTCAGTGTGGTATATAAATAGTACATTTTCAAAACCAATGACTTCCTTCACAAGTTTATGGCATGTTGACACAAGTTAGTCAAAACTAACAAAACAAAAAAAAGAACATACCTTTTATTATTAAGATAACCTAACATTTGAATATTTTAATGGTAACAATAACTTAAGCTGTACATTTTTAAATATCAGATGCCCTCAGTTAGTTTTACCTGTAAAATGTATAAATCCTTAATAATTAAAACACTAGTCACAGACATTCAGAGGTAAGTGATAAAAGTCTTTTGTTTGAAATGAATAAGTTAAAGCAGTCTTTCTAAATAAATCTGCAAACAAGAAAACAATTTGCAAAATGAATTGAAAATGAAATGTCCAAAAATTGACCTAATATCTTCAGAAGAAATCTATCTGCCTCTAACTACAGATATACACTTCCCTTACTGTTTATCTTTTTTTTATCATTTTTATGTCCAATATTCTCAGAGTTCATTCAGGTGGCTCTTTTTTCATGAGTATGATCCAAAAGACTGACTCCAGTAAATGTCTAGTTATTGCAAGTCCTCAACTACGATTTCCTTTGGCTTGAATTTGAGTTTTAGACAAGAACTTCTACTTCAATGGTTATATCTACAAGGCAAGAAGGAGACAGCATTCAACAAGCTTTTTCCAAATAAGGCATCATCATCACATGACATACACAAAATCTTCAAGAAGCAGAATTTGCAAAAGTACACATATCTGTACAGTTAAGAAGCAATGCCCAGTTTGCCTTTTTAAACTGAGTATTTTTTCAGAGTGGCAAATTTAATTATAATGCAGTTTTCACATATTTCTCATATTACTCAAAGGGCAAGTAGAGTGCAGCTTCTACAACTTTTATATCTAAGACAATTATTGTTTTTTTTTTAATTTACCATAGCTTAGTTCACTTTCCACAGATGTTTCTTTGGAAGAACAGCAACCTTTTCTCTGATTATTATAGTGTTTTTCACAAAGACAACTTTGTAAAGGTTCACTTTTGTCTTAAGACTATGAATCACAAGTCCAGACCTAAGTTATTTTCCAAATATATATTTTGCGTAGCCATATTTCAGGATAACTATTCACTTTGTCTGAAAGGAAATTAAATCAAGACTTGTCTCAACTTCTGGCAGGGTCTAGCAGCCAGAGTTTCATTTTATATGAAGAAAATCTAAGACTCTGACAAATAGGAATCCAGAAATACAGGTTAAAATTCAGGAGGTGTTCTACCTCTCCCATTAAAAAATTTTTGAAAAAAAATTAAGAAATGTCCTATCAAACAGATAAACAAGAAGAAAATGCAGGCATTGTTTAACTCAAAAAACTTTTAAATCAGTGGATTTTCTGATGTTACCTCCATCACTGACAACAGTACTAGCTTTACTTTAAGCTGTCTTACCAAAAATAAGTTCATAATCTTACTGTAGAAACTGAAGAAGGCATTCTCTACAGTCAGCCATGCCTGTGTTTGACTGTAATATGGTTGAGAAGTGTGGAGAGTGAAGAGCTTCCTAAGGAACCCAAGTGTCCAAGATATAATATTTTGCACAGTGGTACAAAAAAGTCCAGTTAAGGTTGTAGTGCCATAATTAGAACATTATCATGTCTAATACAGAGTAATCAACCAGAGACAAGTGACTTTTGAGGAATACATTTCCATTTAGATTGCACCTCCTCCAAGAACATAACTTCAATGACACAGTAGACTGGCTATAAGGGCACTGTGTCTTGGACATTAAAAAAACTGTCATAATGTAAAAGGAGATACTCTGTGTGCATTTTAAATAATAAAAAAAAAAAACACAACCATTCTTCCTTAGTAGAGTGAATTATGGGAAACAATGCTAAACATCTGGAGAAATAAACTTCAGCACTCAGATACAGATCAACTGATGAGCACCTAGCATTGTAAATAACCCTCAGGTTAGACATTGGGTTGGTAGATCTGAGAACAGATCCTACATAAAAGAACCCTTTCATAGACTGTAGAATAATCACCCAGGGGATGGGGAGTGGGGGTGCTTTCTAAGCCTAGCCAAGTTTTCCCAAAAGAATAATGATGTCCTGTATCCAAATGGGACATTGAGGGCCAGGCATTTATAAGCTACCTCTGTCCTTAAGGGACATGGCTGCCAGGCCCAGTGTAAATTTCCTATTCCCCATCCACTGGTCTAGGTTGCACTTAAACTGGGCAATAAACACACTCAGATTCACGTGGATGGCAAGCCTGGTTCATAAGAGAGTCAGTCTCTGAGACACATATTTATCTGTCCAATATGTTCTGTTTAAGTCACAGACAAAATTTAGGTCCTTTGAACTTGTATTTTTGGTACTCTTTGACTTACAAATATGTAGGAGATTTATAAGTGTGTGGTTTGTGGATGCCTTGTAAGCCAGGAATAGATCACCCCTCTGAGCAGAAGGAAAGGGCTTTAAGACACACTGCATAAGACAGGTTTGTTACACCTTGTATTTGTTTTGTAAGGAACCTTTGAGGTTTCTCTAGTTGTGCCAAATACCTAGTCAGGTGCATACCAAAGGGAGCATTGTACACATAAGTCTAATAAGGGCAGAGTACAGTGGGATAATTACCACTTTGGACCTAGATTCCCTGCCCTTACTTATAAGTTGCACAACATAAAAGTGTTTCCTCGCCACTATGGCCATGTGGTGGTCGAAGGTAAAGCTACTGGCTATGTGTGTACCCAGATCCATGACCACTGGATCGACTCCTCTGGGTGTATTATCAACAAGGTAATTTGCAGGGATGGTTGACTTCCCATAGGGTAGAATTATGCATTTCTTAGCATTGCGTTTAAGACCATGGCTTTGGCACCAGTTGTCAGTCAGAGATAGTCCTTCTTGAAAAATGCTAGTATCTGCAGGGGAGTCAATAATCACCAGCCTGCAATCATCTGAAAACTTAGTAAGCCAAAAACCTTCAGCATTTGCTTCCATTTCAGAGAAATAGATGCCAACAAGGAGTGGGCCCAATACCAAGCCACGTAGTGACTGGCCTCTTGGTGGAGGTGGTCATCTATTTTGACTACCTGGGTCCTATCAGTGAGTCAGCTGGCTACCTAGTAGGAGATAAAAGGGTTTATACCTAAATTAGTGAGCTTGTCTATAATGCCTGAGTGGGGTATTGTATAAAAAGCTTTGGCCAGGTAGATGTAAGCTGTGTGCACAATCTTACCTTCATTCATTGCTTTGCTGACCCTTTCAAAAAATCCACCAGATTTAGTAGGCATGACATTCCTTTAAGAAGAAAGCCAAACTATAATGGGTCCAGCATTTGCAGGTTACATATATCCTCACTTATCATGTGCATAATGATTCATTCCATGCCCACATATATGAGGCTGGTAAGATTTATGGGCCTGTAGTTACCAGGATAAGTGGTTGGACCTCCTTTGTGCAGGGGAATGATTGTAGCCATCTTCCATTCCTTGTGCACAAAACCTGACTGAAGGCTCCAGTTGAAAAATGATTCAAGTGAACCAGAGAGGTCATGTTACATGCTATTTATTAAACATCCTCAAATGTTATCAGGGCCCATTGATGCAGTGCCTTTGGCCCTAGAAAGTACATTGATGACCTGTTCTCTAGTAATGGCTGGCGGGATAGTGTTATGTGGTATTTCCTTTGGACTACCAGATGGGGAGTGAGGGTAGAAATTTGAGCTGAACCAGTCAGCCAAAAACATTGGCAATGGCCTCCAATTCAGTGTGGGTAATGACATTTACAATAAGTTTTGTGCATTGTTGTGTATTTCCTGTGTGGTTACAGACATAGCTGTAGAAAGCTTTGTGGTTGTCCTTTGCCTGAGAAGCTATTTTTCTTCAAATTTAGCCTTTGAGGTATTAATTAACCATCTTAGCTGCCTGTTTAGATGGGTTAGGGTGCTTTTAGTATATATGGCTTTATTCCTCCTATGCTTGGCCAACATTTTTTTTTCTTTTGTTTTATAACTGATTGATACAGTGATTTAACCAGGGTGGCTTGTCTTATTCTTAATACCAGTGGGCATAACTTGCTATATACAGCTATCAATATGGCTATACAGCGATTTCTTTAAATAGCACAGTGTATGCTATGGTGTTTACTGAGTTTGGGGTGCTTGGAATTTAGCCAAGGTGTTGCTTAATAGAGAGAGGTTCACCTTAGAATAGCTCTTAAAGGTTTTTGGTTTCATTGGATGCCCAGCTTTCATTTTTATTTCAAGTAATACTGCCATATGGTCAGATCTGATGAGCAAATATTTTACATTGAGTGAGGAACACTGGTCCACCATGTTAGTAAGTACAAGGTCAAGGATTGTTGTACCCTTGTAGAATAATTGACCAACTGTTCCAGAATGCTGGTATTAACAAAGTTTAGGAATCACTGGGCTTATGCTTTACAAGTGGTATAGAATTCCCAATCTTTAGAGTGGTAGTTGAGATCCCCCATGAATATAATATTGGGATGAGGGATTCCTGCATCAGGAATGGGGACCTATAGGTTGCAAGGATATGGTATGATACATTGTTTATGATGAGTTACACACGTTTGAGTTCTAGTGGGCCATACATTTTAACTAGTTTGGATGTGAGATTGGTTTTAATACAGACAGAGACTCCTCCACCTTTAGTTCCCTTCTGTGCAGTATCTGGTCTAAAGGTGTGAAAGGCATTTATGGTGTACTCACAGAGACTTTACACCTTATGTCCATTACTACACAGATAGCTACACTCTCCAGTGTGAGAAGGCTTGCAGGGAGTGAAGTTTCTTGTTATGATTTCTAGTACTGAGCCATACCACTTTCAGATATTCCTTCATAGGTTCAGTTAAGTCAGTAGGTTTATCCATTTGGCATCATCTAAAAAAGGCAATATGGGGGAGGAAAAGGTCTTTGCCTATATCAAAAACCTAGAGGAGATACATGCAAGAGAGGATAAGTGCAGACCATCCCTGGCAAAGCAGCATGGTATGTCAGCCATGTCATGTTCTCCAGGCTATCAAATATTGCAACCCCCTGGATTTATACCAGATGCTAAGCCAATTGTTAAAATAAATCATTTTCTGTTGGTAACAAGGCATCATCCTTGCAGAACGTAATATGTTGCATAATGCTAGGTTATAAAACAAGAACAACCAGAAACAATAAATCCAGTGTATTTCCAAAGTCACATAATGAAAAGTTAAAATAAAGCCACTGGAATGAAGGCAAGACTCAGTAAGATGCAATTTAATAATACAGATAAAAATACAAGTAAAACTTTCACTAGCAAGCCTTCATCTGGCATATTACAACTAATAAAACATTCTCATTCTATACCCTTAAAAAATGACATGATAAATCATTAGATTAATTAAACTTTATTATGTAATTCACATAAAAGAGGTTTTAAAGATATAGCACCATTTAAACCAGGTAACAAATGTGTTTTCAAACATAAAATCCATTTTTATTCACTCATTTCTGTATTATGTATGATATTCCCACCTCATAATGATTCCTTAACAACATTTAAAATCAAAAAGTGAAAAATATGATCAAAGCCCATCTCAGCTTGATGCTTATATAACTCATTGGTGACCACCCGTCTTTTTATTTCAGACAAATGTCTACCAATATGCTCTTTAAAATTTTGATTAGTCTTTCCAACATAATAAGCATTGCATTGCTTACACACAGAAAGTTACACTAGATTTTTGCTATCACAATTCCTGTAAACATTCAATTTAAACTCTTTTCCATTCCCAGGATGCATAAAAGAGTTACATGCACAAATATAGCTGCAATATACACAACACCCACATTTAAATGGTGGGAGGTTGGCATAATGGATAAGGTGTTTACCTTACAAACACAAGGTGCAGGGTTTGATTCTCACATGGGGGTAATTGGCTAGGCTTAAAATGGTCCACAAGGGCAGCTAGCCTAGTACTAATCTATGAACCTATGAAATTACCAGTGTTAACAAATGTCCTTTTTTTCCCATTCTTATGCAGGGGTATAAATTTACAGACTAACAGCTGCTAACGACTGCCATAGTATTCTCAAACTGTATAATATTAAAGATATATTCTCTCTGCAAATTTAATACCTATGAACCTATATATCAAACAAAGCTCCTCATTAGCACTCTTCAAGAAAAATCTTGATGACTGGATGGGAAATAGGAAATTCACCCCGGGGATCACCTCTGTGGCTCTGCTCAATAGTGGCACAGGAAAATCATTTTCTTGGGTGGCAAAAGCCAGGGTACCCTTTTGACTGGCCTTGTATAGGCCCCAGGGCTGATAGCCTAGTACCTACCTATGAACCTATGAAATGTACCCCTCTTAGCCATCTTCCTAGGAAATATAGTTTGCAATTTTTCCTTATAGCATAACAGATATTTCAAATTCACAGTATGTTTATGCCCAAAATTTGGATGTGAAGAAATAACAGTATTTAATTCAGGAATATCAGTAAATAATCTCAGTCACTTAAATAAGAACAAAGATGCTTAGAATAGCAGGCACAATAAGCCCTCACCAGCCATTCCCAGATCAGAAGGGCAAATGTTACCCTCTCTTCCCATAAGAGTGTAGACCATAAACCTTCTTAATGTAAAATAACTGGCCTGGAGCCCAAGTGCCTAACCCAGAATTAAATCACTTTTAAGATAAACACAATAAGCCTTCAGCCAGCAATTCCCAAATCAGAAAGTGTAAGCTACCGCTCCTCCCACAGGAATGTAGACCACAAACCTTCCTTATGTAAGATAAAAGGCTTGACGTCCAAGTGCTTAAATCACAACTAAGAAGCTTTGAATAACAGTTACATTTTAATCAGGCTACTAACAAGCAGTAATTTATAAGTGATAAATGCAGCAGATTAAATGCAACTAAACACTTTAAGAATGTGCAACAAAAAGCTAAATAAAGCAGGAAGAAGCAAAGCTACAGTAAAAATAGTCAAATAAAGTGCATTTTTTAAATAAGTGGGAAGGGAGGAAAAGGAAGATAATTCAAGTGTAAAAGACTAAGGAGAGTCCTTCCCAGATGATCTGTCAGTGCTCAGTAGAGTCCTTCCCCACCATCCCATTTCTTGCATGCTTCAGATACTCTACTTTTTTAATCATCTGGAAATCATTGTCTGTGGAGAAATGGACTTTAGTGAAAGTTACTGTAAAATGGTATGTAGTAAAGATGGTATGTAGTAATGATTTCATCTACCCCATCTTTGCAAAACATTCCAGTAACAGCTCAGAATTCTCATCTAAGGTCCGAGAGCTGGCCATGAAATTATTGCAGAAATTATTAACAACAGAAACGTAAATAACGCTCTTGCCAAACACACCATTGACCATCCAGGTCACAGCTTTTCATATATGGCAATTGACCAAATGAAACAGCCTGTTAGAGGTGGTCCTTCTAAGTTATTATTGGAAATCTTAGAACTGGAATGGCAATTTAGGACTGACTCATTTTATTACCCTGGGTTAAATGAAAGTTGCAACATTTTACCAGTTTTGAAATTAAGGAGTTACTTGCGTTAAGCATTTTAATGAATGCTTTCGTAAGATTTTTTATAATTTTCCACAACTTCTTAATGTTGCATTATTTTAGTACATTTAAGTGTATTTTTTAAATACCAGTTATAGGTAGTGACCATAATGCTTATGTGAAACATTAATAGTTGACTTAGTTTTTATATCACACTATATACCTCCCCCCCCTTTTTTATACAAGGATTAACGGTTTAGAAAATAATACTTTTTGATATACTTAATAAGTAAAGTTGACCTTTTAAGTGGTATTGTATTTTCAAGAAGGAAAGCGTATTACACGTGGTTTTATAATTATTCTAGTACTTAATTGTAACATTAAAATTATATGATTGTGTATGCTTTTAAACTGACACACTACTTTCGTGGTAACGTAATTTTGGTGTACAAGATGAAACAGCTGTAACTTCTTACTGACATCACTTCCTGTAAAGTGTTATAAAAGAAAAGTATTTTACTATTGTATTGTTCTCTGATGAAGCTGAGTTTTTTACAAAGTAGCGTTGATTAATAAATTTTGCGTTAAGAATCTCATTTGGTATTGGAGCAGGTTCCATTTATTTGCAGCTGCTTTTCAACCTGGAGCAAGGTTTCCGTGGCACTTTTGTGTGTTTGCATCATGTTCTTCTGTCAGAGTATAGATCAAGCTCCTATTTAAGTTTTTATATTTCGCAATAAATGGGGTACTTTCAGTCCTGTTTGAGATATTAAAGTCCTGTATAGGTGAGAAAAAGTACTGATATGCAAAAATGACAAGAGCAGATATAAAGTATGCCTTTTTATATAAATTCCCATTGACCACTTTACAAGGAATATGTTGTATTCAAAACAGGCCATCATCACTTTCATGTTACAGTCATTCTTTTAGGGCAGGCAATAGAACGAAGGACATTTTTAAATTGATTATCTCCAGTACTGTCCCACATCAGAACATAAAATATTTACACTTTTTATTTTTTTCTTTAGCTGGGAAACTGCTTCTGATGTCAACCTGCAGTAAATGGTGTAGAACTGGTATTCAGTTTAAACAATGTTCCAAACTATAAGGGTAATAAGAATAATAAGGGTAATGGTGAACTGGGAAAAGTCACAAATAAGTCCATTCTAATCCATGCAGTTTTTGAGAACACTTAATAGACATAGTACAAGACAATATATTTCTGTCTTAGGAGTAGATGGGACAAATAATATGCTTGTTCACAGAATTCAAACAGAAGGAACTGGCAGTTGCTGAGGCAATTGCAGGACATTTTATAAATGGCTTCTCACATAAAATGGGTTCTACATTTCAAGCTTAACATTAGTGGGGTGGGTTTGGCATAATAGTTAAGGTTTTTATCTCATAGACACAAGGTGCAGGGTTTGATTCTGACCTCAGGTTATTGGTTAGGCTTAAAGATGGTCCTTCAAGGCAGTTAGCCCAGTATTCACCAATAAACCTAGAAAAGATCCCCTTGAAAAACAGGAAGTAAAGAATAGAGAATTAAAGTTTTAGCTACAGCCCGGGCAACCCAGGTTCAGTTAGCCACTCAGGCATCTGAGGCACTGACAGGAAGGAATGAGCATTGTTCTAAGCATTTCCTGGAGAAAGAAATGATCCATAAAGGTGAGTAGCCCTCAGATATAACAGGCAAACACAGGGGAGGGAGAAACAAAGGAAGTCATAAAAAAAAATCCCCCCAGTGGAAGCAGGCAACACCATGACTCTCCAGGATGGCCTAAGGTTCTGTGACAACCTCAGCATTAGAATGAAGATAATCCAGATTAAATAGGAGAAGCTGCTAGACCTGGTGATTGATTGCGACAATGGGGTAGCTGGAAAGAATGAAGCAGAAGGGGAACAAAAGAAAGTATGTCAGATGAATCTGTGAGAGAGTTTCACTATATTTTTTCCCTGAAAGGAAATATTTTGACAGATTTGGCAATACAGACCAGCCCTTCCAACACATTTTAGGGAAACCAAATAATTTGCCTTCATCTGGGTCAACAAGACATATTTTCAGTCCCTCACAGTCTGAGAATCCACCTTGCAGGCAGGACAATAGTGATGCAGGCTGATAGTAAAGAATCTTATGTGGCACCTGTTTAAGCAGCAAGGGAACAGTCTTTGTAGCTATGCATCTAGCCTTAAAGATTTAGGTTTGGTTCATACAGAAGAGACGGCCTCTGCAAGTAGTCCATCTTCCTGGGCACTTCATTTTGACAAGACATTGAACAAAAAAATATCAATTGCCTAGTCATGGATGCTGGACGTTAGTGTTCCTGACCCTAATCTAAAAGACTATCTGCCCATAGATAGAACTGTGGGCTTTCCAAGGCAACTGACAGCTTTCCCTATTCTGCTCAAAAACTCTACTGGATACAGGCAGAACAACCAATGCCTTCTTCGTGCAATGGCCTCAGGGTGTACTTTATGTTCCTTCTGTAAATGTTTGCTCAAGGAAATGATACTCAAGACAAAATTGTACAGGAACCATGCAATTTTTATTGCACAGAATTATAAGTGAGCCTATGCTTGTCACTTTTGCTGTAAATCATGCATGGAATTGTGTTGTAACAACCACAGCCACAACTTCTGCTGTCTCAACAAGTGTCTCTAAGACCAATAAAATGAATGAGTATTATCCCTTCCCAGTAGCTGATATAACTTCTGGTGTGTGCTACAAGACTGGGAGGAAACAAAGAAACCTTCTAGAAAGGCAGGCAACCTTAAGAATCAGTTGAGAATTTCAATATGCACATTAGAATGAGGCACAGGTTTATTTTCAGTTTCACTAAGTTTGATTGAAACTCAAGTGCCCTAAGCTCAATTCATCGGCTGCAATTTCACAGAACTACCATATTCAGTACCCAAGCCATCTAAATGCATCTACTCATAGGAAAGCTAGTTATGTGCAGCTGAAATTACCTAAGACTAAAACCAGCACTTTCTGAGGGGGGACAATGACCCCTTTAACCACAGGTGAGAGGGGCTAGGTTTTACCCTTACCACCGTCTTATTTATACAGTCTCAATCTGAAGTTGCTGTAAGTTTGAGAAATGCCTCTGGAATGCTGAAACCTTTGATTCCATACCAGTTAATACAGTTTGAGCCAATACACATTGACAGAATATACAACACACAAATAAGACTAAGAAGGCACAATATTCAGGAATAACAGTTAAGCAACTAGAAACAATCAACGAGGTATCAAGTAGATGCAAGTAACCCTTTTCATCCACATTCCCTTCTATACTGGAATAGCTTCCTTATTTTTATTAAGATTTTCACTCAGCCCACTTCTCCATATAATTACTCGTAGCAACTTTGACAATGTGTTTGCACTGATTGTCTTCACTAGTTTCCATACTACATTGTAATAAACGCTTTGTTAATGATACCTTACAGCAAAAAGCACTAGGAAGGAACATTCTGTAAGTGTAAAACTCATATTTTGTGGAAGATAATAATAACTGCGCTCATTAGAACCTGTATATATGTCAGATCTAAATTGGTTTCTCTCTCTTTTTAATTTCTCCAAGTTTCTTGGGTTTCTAATACCAGGATGGGAATGGACCCCATTCCTAAGTGAAAGTATGATTAAAGTTCATGAAATTAGTATTGTTTCAATCTTTGATGTCAGACAGAAGTGCTCTTCACAGCACCCGCAGTGTGCTCAGTAACGACTCCTTCTGTAATTCATACGGAGTTATATGTATTGGTAGCATATCTAAATACCACAAAAGTGAAATCCAAAAACATCAGGTAAATGCCTTGTTAAAAATATGAATAATCCACTGGCAAAGTACAAGATGAATCAGAGCAAATGTGTAAATATGATTGTAGATTCCTTTTTATAAGACCCATTGCTTCTACTACTATTGGAACTGTCTGGGGATCTTTCTTCCACATTGCTCTCATTTCTGCCTGCAAATCCTGATATTTTATGACTTTCTGTCTCTCTGTATGCAAGACCCTGTAGTCACTGGGTGCAGTGATTTCAATGATCAATGCTACTTTTGTCTTCATTCCATGGGCCACGATATCTGTTTTTCTCACATCTATCTTTTGAACTGTTGGTAAATGGATGATCCCATGTGATGTAGACTTCATCATTTTCTATGATGCTTTGTGGCTCATGTTTTCAGTGTTTTTCATCTACTTCAGTATTATAATATTTGCACAAGCTCCAGTGCAACAGTCTTGTCACATTATTATGCCTTTCAGTATACAGTCCTTCTGCCATTAGTATGTCACAGCCAACAACAAGGTATGTGACTATTTCCAATTCTGTTTTACAATTAACAAATTTCAATTGGGTTGGGAGGGTGGCAAATGGTTAAGGTGTTTGCCTTACAAACACAAGGTACAGGGTTTGAATCTCACAGGGAATAATTGGCTAGGCTTAAAATGGCTTGCAAAGGCAGTTAGCCTAGTACTAATCTATGAATCTATGAAAACCTACATTTGTCTGTTTCTCCCACATGTTCATTGGACTTTGTAAGTCATGTATATGCAGGCCACTATGCTGGGCCATCAATATTAACCTTTCATCTTTTGGTTTGAATTCACCTCTCCTTAATCATTCCTGCATTTGATCCTGATCTACACGAGGTTCTTCCAGGAGTTTTCTATATTTGCAACTATATTTATGCATTTTGCACATTTCTTGCCTTCTCATCTGATCCTTTACCTTATATTCTATCTTTTGTTTTTTCGCACATTCAGTTGCTGCCTGATTTTTGTCTACTTCTGGTTTAATTTCCATTCCCACATGATGCCAATATGCTTCTGCTAGACTTAGAAGGGAAGTCATCTTAGACTTATTCTCCTCATGTTTCAAAACTTTCACTATGTTTGGGTCTTGTGAGGTCAGCAGATATGTATGTATGTATGCAGTCCCACGATTGCAGATCTATACATATAATAAATTTCAAGGAGGCCCATACCTCCTTCAGAAGAGGGAATATAGAATCTTGGTATACACTGATTTTTATAAATCATTTGATGAGCATGAAGCATCCTTCTTGTTTTCATGTCTAATCTATCCAACACCTTTTGGGGCCAGTGAATTACTCCAAAACTGTAAGTTAGGACAGGAAGATAAAATTGGTTTCTAGATGAATTTTGTTCCTAGATGTCAGTGTTGTTTTCAAGATTAATTTAAGTCTTTTAAAATATCCCTTACTAAGTTTTATTTGCATTTGTTCATGCTTTATTGTTGATCCTTCATCAATTCCCAAATATCCCTCTTGCTCAAGTTCTTTAATATTATATTCTTGTCCCAAACTGATGTTTTCTTGGTGCTGCAACTTTTGTGCTTTAAAGGTTGCTTTTGCACATTTATCAAGACCAAATGATATTCTTGTATCATCTGAAAAAGTTTTGACTACTTGCAGTTGTGCTTTCATTTTCATATGTGATAAACTATACAGTTTTAAATCATTGACAGAGAAGATGAAAAGTCTTTAGACTTTGTTGCTTTCTGGGAGCCAAATTATAGCCATGAAATAATCTGTTAAACAGACAGATTAATGAGTTAAGGGCAAGACAAAACAACAACTGTGACAGAGAGTCACCTTGAAATATCCCCCTTTGATTTTTATCCCTGGAATAATAATTTGTCCTTTATCATGGCTTAACTGCAAAGTGGTTTGCCACTGTTTCATGGTTGCTGTGATGTAATTCATTAGTGTAGGGTGTATCTTATACAGTAAAGCTTTATTTCCGGTAGCTAAAGTTTGTTTGAAAAGGATTCAGAACTATAGCTTTTGCTATTTTGTCAATACCATCTAGTTATTTCCTTTTGGGAGAATAAATTATATAACATTTGAGTTCACCCACTTATGTGTTCTATCCCAGTACGGGTTTTTTATCAGCTATGCTATTCCTACTATGAAGACCTATGCTGGCCTTATGCAAGGAAATCCTTAGAACTTTCATTATTGTAAAAGGCACTCATATAGAACCAGCATTGTTCAAACGCTTTTCAGCTCTTCTCTCTGCTTCCAGTACTTCTGTTCATGCATGAGTATCAGAAGAGTTTTGTTTCTGTCCAATCTACATTAGGCAGAGCTCCTCACTAAAACTCTTCAAGAGACATCATGACGAGTGGATGGGAAACAGAAAGTTTACCCTGGGGGATCACTTCAGTGGCTCTACTGGACAGAGGCACAGGGAACTAATCTAAGGGGGTGGCAAAAGCCAACACATTCTGGCTAGGCTTTTAAATGCCTTCAGGCAGATAGCCTAGTACCTACCTATGAACCTATGTAATGAGTCATGCTACACAATTACTTCTTTTTTCAGAAGCCTTCAATCAAAACATTTACAAAACACTGTCACTGAGACATATGATTTCTATTTTTATATCACAAGTAACTTCCTTACCTTTTCAGAAATCTGTTTGGCCTGGTGTTTTTGTTGTGTGTGACAGATAGGCACTTAAATTACCCAGGCTGCACATTTCACATGCTTTTTTTCCATTGGTTAATTTGTTTCTTGAGTGATACTTAAATACACAAAGTCTATATGTGGCCTTGTCTTTTCTGATAAGACTCAAGGCCAGAAAAAATGACAAGCATTTTTCATGACTCCCTGCTGGTTATTTTTCCCATTCAGCTTCCCATTACTTGTTTTGCTTTTTAAACTTGGTGTTTTTAAGCTGCCCACCCTTACTGTAAATTAAGCTTCATCAGCTCCTCCCTTTTACACTGTTGTTGATATCTTGAATTATTTATTTGCCTTTCCTTGTGCTTATTTTGAAAAAAATTGCATTTGCCTCTCATTGCTGCTCTACTGATTGACTTGCTCTGAATTCATTATCTAGCTAGCTGTTGGATAAAGTAGTAATTTTAAAACCTAGCAAGCTCTTTTCTGTTTTTACATCAAGAGGACAGAGGATTTTCCATCTAGGGACAGTGGGTGGTAGCCTGGTTGTATAGGTTGGGGAAACAGACTAGAGATTGCTGCATGTAGTTGTTTTTTTAGCTGGAGGGCTTATTAATCAGCTTACCTTGTTTTTAAAATAAGGTAACAAGTACGTTTCTAAATTATATGCAGTTGAGTGGCTCTTGGCTCATTCTACAAAGCAAAGCACTTTTATGGAATAATCACAGTTTAATAAGCTGTTTAAAGCACACTCCTTTTATCTTTAATTGCTTACTGCCTTTCCTTAAGTTTTAGTTTGTTTGTGGTAGCATTTCACTCCGGACACTCTTTTATGTGCTTTTACATTAGGGGGACAAGGATTATTCATCTAGTGCCAGTAGGTGTTTGCCAGGTATGTCTGAGTTGGAAAGCACAGAAAAGGGCTCTAAGTGTAGTCATTTTACTGGCCAGAGGGCACAATAGTCAGTTTTCTGTATTTCTTGTGCTGGTATACATTTGGCACATTTACACGAAGCTGCTTGCTGCGGTGGTACAGCGGTAGCATTGTTACCTCACAACAAGAGGTTCTCCCATTCGATTCTCGGCTTGCCTTGGGGGAGTGCCTTCTGTGTGGAGTCTGCATGTCCTCCCCGCGGTTGAGAAGCGTTCGAAAGACATGCGTGCGTAAATGGGCGTGCCTTCGTTGAAGGTTGGGTGTCGAGATGACACCCCGGCGTTTCATAAAAAAATCTACTGCCAATCATTAGCGGACCTGAGTTCCGCTGTGGCGACCCCTTTCCGGGAAAAAGCTGAAAGACAAACAACAACACGAAGCTGCTTGCCATGCTACTGCCCTGTACAAATGCAAACATCTAGAAACATTACTTATTTTCATTATACTGTGAAAGTTTACTGTGCTATTTATTGTTCTTTTTTCACTTTTTTAAAGTTTAAAGTTGCATTTTCAACCACTGTTCTGCATTGAAATACATTGTATCTAGTGTCCCTTAGTATTAGCCATCTGTTCGTGGTTGATAACCAAACCAGTCAGTTTACATTAGGAGGGTCAAAATCTGCCCTCTTGTGGCAAAACAGGGCTAATTTCAACTGTCTCAGCTTGACACTGCTGCTGGATAGTTTATTGTGTGCTTACCTGATTGGCCTTTGGGCATATAGTTAGTGTAATGCTTGCTTTTTTCTGATTGTACATAAGCCTCATATTTGTACGAAGCTGCTCTTCATGCAGCAGCATTTACCATTGCCTTGTATATATGCAATCACCAGAGGCTGAATTTCCCCTATAAAAGCCACCTCAGAACTTTGTCTCAGTCTTGTGTTACACATGAGGCAACTGATTTGCATACTGAGCATCATTTATGCATTTAGTAGGGCTATTTAGGTCTTCCTTACCTTACTATAGCACCCTGGGCTATCGCTGTTCAAACAGCACCTGGTTTAGGTGCTGGGCAACATCACTAGTTAGGTGAACAGCAGATTATACCAAATAAGCTGCCTCAATTCAAGTGGCAGCTAGTGACTTCAAATCAATGGGAGGCTGCAGGAGACAGTTGAGTGGGTGGGGCCAACAGCAAGGGGTGTGGCCAAATAGAAATGGGCAGAGCGATGCTCAGAACCACAAAAACTGGGACTTTAATTAAATATGGTGTCCTGTGTGCCAAACCCTCATTATGAGAGTACAATGAAGACAAAATGAAGTGTAGAAGAAAAAAAAAATTTCAATGCACTAGCTACATGACAGCTTACTTAATATCTAGATGGAAACAAAAAGGTTGTGAGGCATGAAAAAATAAATTACTTTTTGAATACATTACTGGAATGCCAGCCAAAATCAAGTATAAAAAGAACAAGCAACACTCAACTCAAACCACTTCTCCTTGCACTGCAGTTCTAATTATAAATTATATTCAAGTTTTATAAAAGTACCAAGTAACATGCTGAAAGTATTAATCTCTGTGATACCCCCACTTGTAAAAATGTTTTTTATCCAAAAAAGACCTGCTGCCTGACAACAACTATCTACTTCTTTCATGGGGGATACACGATCAAAGTAAAAAATGAACAGCAAACAAGAAACAAGCTCAGGATAAATTGCTTAAAGCATTACTGCACAGGTTATGGACCACACATGATAGATTGGCATCCCATAGGTTATGGACTACACATGATAGATTGGCATCCGGTTTAGTTTACAGGTAAACCCTGCAAAGATGACTGCAAGTCTCCAACAAATGTAATAAGCTTCTGAAAATACTGTAATCCTGTCCTTTATTACAAATACTGTCATATGCATTTCAATACCCAAGGCTTATACATTATCTAGTTATGTAAATATTCTCTGTGTGAGAGCAACAAAAAGGCTTTCATTGATGGTAATTCTTTAACGGTATGCTTATTAAAGCTCACTTGCATCTTACAATCTCAGACAAGCTTACCTGATGGTCATTAAAGCATTGCTACTTAAACACAGAGCAACAGGCACTGCAACAACATGCATTTTCTGAATAATAAGAAGCATAAATTAACAGTATAAAAATATGACAGAAAACCAGAACATTCTGCAAAATCAAGGAGAGATGAAAAGTCACTGTAGTACTTGTGTCTGCCTTGGGTGGGGGGATACTCTGCACACTTGCACTGCATAAATGCTCCTTGCCTTGCTTGGACAAATCCAGAGTCACTACATGAGGAAGTGGGGTGCAACAAGTATTTCATAATTTGAAATGTCTCTGGCTGACAGTGATGGCCCTGACACATTTGTAATAACTCTCAACCTCAGAGCAAGAAATCTGGAAAAAGCCATAAATAGAAGAGTGATAAAGGCCCAAAAATAAGGAATTTTTTTAAAATATTGCTCTTATAAACTTAGAAAGATAATAGAATATGTAGTATGAATTTTCTGAAGAGTATGAAAACTGAAACTCAAATGTCTCTCATTATTTTCTAACTTTAATCTTTGATGATTTGCCACTAATTTGCCAGAAAACCCCAATTTTATAAAAAGCAGACAAAAATGTAATGCAAAAATATAAAATAGCCACACAATACAGCTGGGAACCTATCAAAGAAGGGACACTTTTTAATATTAGTACTGTTAACTTGAGCAGCTGACAAAATAAGAGAATCTACATGCATTTCTGAAATGAAAGTAATCTATAACTCTGAGCATTACAATTATTAGTTAATTGTAAACCCTCCACATTTTCTTACAAAATTGCCATTTTTCAGAGGGATTATTAGGGGAGAGCAACATTTTGAGCCAAAATGGGGGACATTTGAAAGGTATGGATATACCTAATTCTATAAAGTGATTTATTTGCACTTACCTCTGAACCTCTAAACGTTAGAAATCTAGACAGGGCCAAATATATTGGGGGAACATACAAACAGTACTAAAACTGGCTCTTGTATAAAGTTAAACAGTTGATAGAACAACAGGTCTTGCTTTAGCTTGCATTTTTCTGAAGGGTATGAAGTCTGAAACTCAATGTCTTTCATTATTTAGTGACTTCATCCCTAAATGATTTGCCAGAAAACCACAAATTTTATGAGGAACAAACCAAAAATAAGAAGCAAAAATCTATTCATTCTGCAAAAATCTGGACAGTTGAGAGGTATAGTTCAGCCAGGGCTAATTTTGAGTTTGCCACCCTTCTCCCCTCACAAAATCATGGTTGAATGGGGCCTCCCCCCTGCAGTCATTCCAATGCCTCATTACTTGGCTATTTCACTCCATTTACCATAAACACTGTAATGTGCATACTGCTTTACTTCTACAATGATTTTTATTTCATTTAAAACTTTGATTTTACATTTTACAGCAAAAACACTAATAGACATCTGGTAAACAAAGCAATACAGTCTCCCAATGAAAATAGACTTGGCATTAAAACTTCTCTGCCCTTGAAACTCACATTCATTAAAACAGCATTGAAACCTACATTTAAAGAAAATACATCTGGCCAGTGGCAGATAAAGATTAACTTTGGGCTGTTTTCAAATCATAGGCCCCTTGCACATGAAACATGCATGTGTTCTTTGATACACCTTCCTGATTCTATTAAATTATATTCCTTGTATAATACAGTACAGTTGTTAGAGGGTGTTTTAAATTTATTGTTTTGAACATTTTTCCAGTAAACAATGTAACAAAATGCATGCACCAATAATGACAAAACTGTCCAATTCAGAACATTTCCATCATGAAAGTCTACTCAAAGTTCTACAGTCCACCAGTATCAGTAAATATGCACAAAATCTGCAGAAGTAAAAGTCATCTAAATAATTCCACATTAAAGAGATATGTAACTAATGAAGAGTTTGCTGCTAGCAAACAACTTTATATTTCATTGTTTCATCTACAAATAAAGTGCATGTTGCCCTTGAGGAATAAATTGCCTATGTTACATTAAAAAAATAAGCTAGTAATATTGCAATAGGAAATGGATGGCAAACTGATAACAGGTTCATAGTTACTAGGTATTTCCACCAAAGAGAACATTCTCAGGAATGCAGCATCCACCCCCTTTAAAAGTATAACACAGTACAGTATCAGAAATGCATCTACATACCATTGGATTAGAATCCACAGCCTTCTGCATCAAAAGCAAGTACACTATTTGTTGTGCTATTAGCAATGCAGGCAGGCTCAGCATAAGCAGTACTAAACTTCTCTTCCCCTGAAGCTCTCATCTCCTTGCAAAATCCACTTGACACTCAACTGTATCTCTTAACTTTGCAGCACAAGAAATCTGGAAAAAGCCAAAATTAATTGGGGGGGGACAAAAGCCCCCAAACCAGGGACACATTTTTAAACATTGCTTGTATAATCTTGCAAAGTTGCTGGAATAAAATGTCGTGTTACCACCATGCATTTCACTGCCAAGTGAACCCAGGACCCTGTGCACTCCAGTCAGAGCAACATCCTACTATGCCAAATCAGCTGTTTCTTGAAAGACAGGAAGACTGAAACTTAAATGGCTATCATTTAGTGAATTCAGTTCTCACCATATCTTTAAACATATTAGCAAAAAAGCATCTGTACAAATGCAGTAATGGGGGAATACAGCCCCAAACATATTCAGTGAATTCAGTTCTCACCAGAGCTGAATACAGCCCCCAAACATATTCAGTGAATTCAGTTCTCACCATAGCTCTCAACCTCTTAGCACAAAAAACCTGGACAAAGCCAATAATTGGGGAATACAGCCCCAAAAAAGGGACACATTTCAAATATTGATCTTATAAATTTAGAAAATTGCTAGAATAAAAGGTTTTGTGTTATCATGTACTTTCAGAAAAATATGAAATCTGAAATTCAAATGCCTGTCTTTATTTAGTGAATTCAAAATCCAGAAAACCACAGATTTTATGAGGAACAGAACAAAAATATAAGGCAAAAATCTGAAATGTTTTCACAAGTGGTGGTCGATAGGGAATTCAGGCTCTTGCTACCTGCACCCAAGGTACAGGGTTTGAGCATGAGTTATTCTCTAACCACCAGGTATATTTCCTGTGTTTCTGTCTAGCCACCAGGTATATTTAACTGGGGCATTTCAGACACATACACACACACACACACACACACACACACACACACACACACACACACACACTTGGAGTCCATTTGTCAGCTTCAAAATCCGTTCCTGCAGCAGCTTCAAAAGTAAAGTGCTTCCTGCAGCAGTTTCAAAGTCCCAGCCCAGCTCCATTGAAAAGTAAAGTCCTTCCCATGAGAGCAGCTATCCAGCCTAAAGACGTTGCAGTCCGATCCCCTTCCAGTCTATGCAGTTGTAACTTCATAGACTTCTGGGGGTTTCTGTAGTCTGATGCCTTCTTCCTAATCTAGACTGCTGTTTAACCAGTCTGGATTCCTGGACACATGTGAGGAGTTCTGGGAACACTGAGTGTGCATGTTCGGAGTTCTGGGACTCGCTATAGTTTTTTCTTATTTCTTTTTTCCTTTTTTTTCTTTTTGTGTTTTTTGGGGGGGCTGCAGTCCTGCAGTCCAATAGCATGAGTCATCCCTGCTCAATTTATATCCCTTGCAACTACACATTAGGACCTGCAGCCATGGATGAGACTTTCCTACTACCTCTGCATCCAGCTTGGTGGATATGACCATCCTGAGTTAATGCAGGAATTGCCTTATGTGCACTGACAACCAGTTAATTATTGAACAGACAAATACAGTATGAGAGATGTAGTTACGCATTGACAATGGAGGCTAGACTCACAAACAGACACAAAAAAGCAACAAACAGGTTGTCAGCAACTCACACACATCCCTCACCGCACCTACAAAGGATCACACACATAGACTCACATATGTAAAGGTGCTCACATGTAACTTAACCAAACCTCAAAGGCCTCTCAGGAGCAGTCCTCAGAAACTCTGCATGCACAAAAAACAAGACAATTCCCATAAAAAACATAAAGACACATCTCATTGTGTCTCAACTATCAAGCCCATAAGGTGAAACACTCCACAACTCAATATTTTGGTCATAGGAGACTTGATTCTAAGACAAACTGATGTCCCTTTTACCAGACTGAATAAAGAGAAGATTACAGTTAGTTGCCTTTCATGGACCGGGAGCTGCCAGATCACACAAGCACTCAGGTCACATACCCCTAAGTACCAGTATGACATATGACTCAGTCATGCTCCATGTGGGCTCTAATGACCTGATACTTTAACAAATGAATTAGTTACTGGTGCCATTCCACAAGAGTCCAGTATGTGTCAACCTGGGAGGACATGGTTGACAGGCCACACTGGTTTGCCAGGGACAGTCTTCACTTGTCATCTCTAGGCTTTCGGACATTGGCCAGAACATTATCCACCCTTATAATGCCTTGTGTAGGCATTGCCAAACAGACAAACCTCCCAATATAACAAAAGCTACTCATAACAAGCTAAAGGTGTTAATGCTCAATGATAGGAGTCTCAACAATAAACTGCACTCCCTAGAAGCTCTCTTCACCATGGGGAATACTGACATCTATGCAGTTACTCCGGCGGTGCATGGTTATAATTCCTTTCATATGTTCCGACCACCCACTGAACATGAAAGAGCAAAAGGCAGAGGTGTATTTATCTGCATAATGGATAGGCACACCTCAAGGCTGGTCAAACAATATGACATGCTTAAGGCACTCCATGTCCAACTAATCATGGGAAAAATCCATTACCATATTCTTACTAGCTACAGGTCTCCCACCATGGAACAGGAAACCCGTACATCTCACTTGAAGTTACTAGAATCACTCACGATCCAGCCCAATACCATACTCATGGGTGATTTTATCTACCACTCCATTAATTGGGAGGCATGCACAACCACTAACATGCAGGCCAAAAGATTTCTTGACTTTGTAAATTCAAATGTCCTAGAGCAGCTAGTCTGCACTCCCACTAATGAAACAAATATTCTAGATCTGGTACTCACAAATATAGGAGAGCTCTGCACCCTGATAGAGTGATGTCTTCACTGGTTAGATCAGACCACAAAGCAGTCTCCCTTGAAATAAAGGTAAAACTAGTCCCCCTCCAAACTCCCAAAACTTTAAGAACTTCTCTAAGGTAAATGACCCCTATTAAATGATGGCATAGCTATTTTTCAAGCTCCCCCAAATCTAGAAAACAGAACTCTATGTAGAAATGTACACAAAAGTCCTGTAACACCAAAGAAACAGCTGTATAGAAATGGCAGTACCAGAAAAAATCTTGAAATCATAATGCAAAATAACAAATCTAACTTCAAAAATCAACTAAAGTCCTACCTAACTAATTCCTGGATATGCAACTGTCAAGACCCAGACTAACCAATCAAATAGATACCTACTCCTTTCTCACAATTAGCCGTAAATGATGTATTCCATACTAAAGTACTAAGGTTACATTAGGCATGAAACTTCACTGTGTGTCGCTATCTCTAGTCTACCACCTGTAGCTACCTTTGTGAGTATTACTTTAATATATTTTTTAATGACTGTGTTGAATATATTTGTATTGAATGTTTAGAATAGTATTTCCATCATGATTATGTTGAACGTCATTGTACTAAATGTCTTGAAAATGTTTTGTATTGTAACGTACTATGTGGAGCTTTTTTCCCCAGGCCTCCACTGAAAACAGGTAATTTCTGCACAGTTGGACTTTCCCGGTAAACAAATGTAAAATAAATAAATAAATAAACCCAGGTCAAACCACAAAAACAAACCACCTCAGGGGGGTGGGGGGCTGCTATTAATAGATTGTACAACTAAAGAAAGAAAATCCTGTCAAAAAGTAAGATGAAATTTGCACAGCAAAGCAAAATGTCTCTCATTAGTCTAAACAAGCAAATCAGGGAGCTAGTCAAGTCTCTGACAGACTTTGAGGTAAAAATAGCCTCCCCAATAAGGATAACCATAAGCCATTTTTCAACTGTGTCTGCAATCTTAAGGGCAACAGCCAACAATGCGTAAATTTAGTTGTAGATGGCACCACTTAAACTCAGCCAGAAGATATAGCAAATCTGCTGACTAACAAGTTCAGCTCAAATTAAACCCCCCATCACCCCCAGTTATTCCCCAGGAAATACCCTCCATCACTCCACTGCAAATTATCACCAAAGAACAGGCTGCCAACTAACTAGCTTTCACTAAAGCTAAAAACACAGTTGCAATGGCACCTGATGATATACTAGTTTGCCTCTTAAACAGCTTAAATCATGACTTATCAGGCCCATTAGGATCTCTGTTTAACTATAGCCTCCAGACTGGCCCATTAGAGTGGAGGACAGCAAGAGTCATCCCTCTGCATAAAAAGGGACCATTTTCTGGCAAGGAAAATTACAGCTCTATAAGTTTGACTAGTCTTATATGTAAGGCCATTGAAAGAATAATCAGGGGACCTGATAAATAATGACATAGGTGACCACCAAACATGGGACATTGACCCAAATTGGCTTTGTCCAGGCGAGTCATGCCTACTGAATCTGGTGGATTTCTTTGAGAAAGTTACTAATGCCATGTATGAGAGTAAAAGAGTACATATTACCTACTTGGACCTGGCCATGGTATTTGGTACAATTCTCCACTCAGGTATTATACAATAACTCACAAAACTGGGTATAAATCCCTACATCATCAGATAGACAGCCAATTGGCTCATGGACAGGACATGTGGTTAAAGTGGGTGAATCCAGATCCAGCAATAGGCCAGTTATTAGTGGTGTTCCACAGGGCTCAGTGCTGGGCCCATTCCTATTCAAAATATACTTCTCTGAAGTCAAGGCTAATGTGGAAGGCTTTGAATGATAAAGTTTTCAAATGACTGCAAGCTGGGGGCAGTCATTGAATCCCCCAGTGATGCAGACATCCTTCAGGAGGTTCTAGTTCAGACAAGTGATTGGTGCCAGAACCATGGCCTAAAACTAAATGTGAAAAAATGCATTATCATACGCTTTCAGAGGTCAAATACCCCTAGAAATTACAACATCAATAGCATGCCCCTAAGAGTAGACTCAGAGGTGAGAGGTACACAGATAGATAGTAGCCTGAACTTTGACCAACATGTGTCCACTGCGGTGAGGAAGTTGTTCTATATGGCACAATTTATAAGTAATGGTATGGCATTCAAATCCAAGGAAATTACAGGCCCACTGTACTGAGTTCTCATTAAACCAATAATCATGTACAATGTGGCGTTTGGCATGTACTTGCCTAGGTGCTTACAGCAGCTGAAGTGACATCATGGTTCCTCACAAAGAAAATACAGCATGTAAAAAACATGTCCTAGATAGACAGACTTAAAGCTCTGTCAGTTTATTCTCTCTCAATCCTACCAACTATTAAGGGGTGACCTATGCCTGACCTACAAAGCACTCATAAATCCAGCCCTAATGGAGCTGCTACACATCCACAAGTCAAGCAGCATGAGGGCCACCAGATCTAGAGATCTAAACTTAGTCAATAGCTCAAACAAAACATGCTGGAGAGACAGATACGTGTCTCAGAGACTGCCCCTTCTTTGGAACAGCCCTCCTATTCACGTTAAACAGAGCCCTTCCCTGGCCCTCTTCAAATGTAGTTTGGATCAATGGATGGGAAATCGCAAATTGACATCTGGAGTACTGCCTATGTCCATTATGGACAGGGGCAATCTGTAATATTCTGAAGACAGAGGCACAAATCCATTCCATCCTCTTGACCCTAGGGCCTGCATATTGGGTAAAATTGAGTTATATTGGCTAGGCCTATAAGGGATCTTACGCTATTAGTCTAGTAATCTCCTCTGGCCCTTCTGGGAATGGTCGTGGCTGTGTATCGGATTCCTTTAGGAGTTGGATACAACTCAAAAGCATTGACTATATAATGAACTGTGATTTATAGGGCTCAGTGGTGCAGCAGTTAACATTGTCGCCTCACAGCAAGAAGTTCTCCAGTTCAATTCTTAGCTAGGGTGCAGTCTGTGTGAAGTCTGCATGTCCTCCCTGCATCCGCACGGGTTTCCTCCCACATTCCAAAGACATGCATCTGGTGTGTTTCTCTCCGGTCCTGTACTGAAAATAGGCTCTGTCCTAGTCAGACTTTCCCAGTCAACAAATTTTAAATAAATAAATAAATACATTTAAACTCCTCGTTTAAGACAATGGATCAGAATTTGTACAAAAAGAACAAGGATAAGGTCAATAAATTCAGCAAATGGTATATAATCAAAGAAGACAGTAAAAGTACTGAAAAAAAGATGACATGAAGCCTCCAGTTACTTCTCCATTTCTGAGGAACAGACTATTACCAAAATGAATTCCAAAAGCACAGATAAGCAGTTCTCACTAAAGGTAACAGATTTCTCCATCAGGAAATATCTTTAGCAGCACCCTTGCTAGTAACTTCTTTTGTATGCACTATAATAATATTAGTTTTCAGTGGTAAATGAGCATTATACTTCCCAAGCATTTAATCAGTGTGTGCAGTGCATCTAAATCAGTCTCTGTCTTGATGCAGCCTTTCTTTGATTATAAACCATTCAAAGAACATATTTTAAAATAGTATAGTAAAACAGTTAGAAACAACAGGGACTTGTGCATGTACCTTTCTTTGATCAATATCAGTCTATGGATATGACAGAGCTATGGAAACTTTTTCAGCTATTTTCAAAGGTATAAGATGAAAACAAGAGAACTCCTTCAAATGGCTTACCATGGACAAAAAAAAATATTTATATAATGCAGGTTCATTCCCTTACTTCTTAGGATTCTGGTAACAGGCTTTATGAACTCCGCCAGTGGTTATTGTTTCTTGGATAGCTTAGATTTTATGGGGGAATTTAAATTCACCTACAGTGAATCCATGTTTTACTAACTGACTTCTTTGAATCAGTCCCCAGAGCTGTGGATGAGGGTAAGGCGGTCCACACAGCCTCTCTGGACCTTGCCAAGGCCTTTGACACCATCCCCCACTCTGGAATCATAACTAAACTTACTAAGCTGGGCATTAATCCCTACATCACTCAATAGGTTGCCAACTGGCTTACTGACAAAACCCACACTGTAAAAGTCGCCGACTCCAAATCCAGCTCCAGACAAGTGACAAGTGAAGTACCTCAGGGTTCAATCCTGGGACCACTCTTGTTTAGCATCTACTTCTCTGAAGTACAGGCCAACACTAAGGGACTCTGGCTAACAAAGTTCACAGATGACTGCAAACTGGGAGTCATTGTTGAATCCCCAAATGATGTGGATATTCTACAAAAGGGCCTTACAGAAACAAATGGTTGGTGCCAGAGCCATGGGCTCAAGCTCAATGCCAAGAAATGTATACTTATCCCCTTTGGGAAAAAACATGTACCCGTGAATTACCACATAGGTGGCAATACACTAAACACTGAAAGTGTGATAAGAGACTTAGGGACACAGGTGGACAGTGGTCTCATCTTCGATAACCACATCGCCACAACAGTCATGAAATCCTTCTATATGGCACACATCATCACTAAGGGCTTTTCATCCAGGAAAAAGGAGGTCATTGTACAACTGTACTCATCCCTCATTAGACCCATTATAGAACACAAGCCCTGTTTGGTATGTACCTGTCAAAACATTTGCAACAACTGGAAAGGCTGCAGAAATACCTCACTAAAAGAATCACAGGCCTAAAGCAGATGCCCTATGCTGACAATCTAAAAAAACTCCAGCCATACTCTGTTGCATATTGTCTACTCAGAGGTGATCTCTGCTTAACATACAAGGCCATGTCAAACCCAGAGCTGTTGGACATGCTACACTTAAAGAAATCCCAATCCCTCAGAGCCACATGCTCCAGGGATCTAAACCTTGTCATCACAATGAACAAAACATGGTGAAGGGATAGGTTTCTAACCCAGAGACTCCCCAGACTTTGGAATAGACTGCTCATACATGTCAAGCAGAGCGTTTCTTTGGTCCTCTTCAAAAGGAACCTTGACGATTGGATGGTCGATAGGAAATTCACCCCGGGGATCATGTCAGTCACCTTGCTAGACAGGGGTCCAGGGAAGTAAATATTCTGGGAAGAAATAGCCAGGGAATTGTTATGGCTAGGCTTGTATAGGCCCTAGGGCCAATAGCCTAGTACCAACATATGAGAGAGATGATAATTTCCTAGATTCAAACTGAACAGACCACCCCTATTGTATAGTTTTCAGGGTGTTTTGAAACCAGATAGCCATTGCTTTGACACACAACCCTTGACCTTCAAAAAAAGCTGACTAGATGTATGTCATCATTGGAGAGCCAGGATGTTTGCAAACTTATAGAAGCTAAAAGCTGCTATTATTTATTTATATGTTTTTAACTAGAGTGGAAAAGCTATCCATCTTGCATCTTATTCCTTCAATAACTATTCTAGATTACATGAGAAATATAGTAAAAACATATACATCTCATACCTGAGTTATTAACGATGCTTAACAATTTAGCTCACATGGTTGCCAGAAGTTCCATGTAGCTAGAATGGGATCTTTAGTCTGTTTCTAGTAGTTGTGTAACAAAATAGACTATAAAGTTGGTTTGTTATAGTGAAACAAAAATTCACACAATGAACTGTAGATTCTTCACTGAGTGTTGGCACTTCAGGTTAATGATGAGAAGTCTAGCATAGCTCAGAACAGAGTCAAATAATAATGTCAGAGAAAAATTACTGAGTGCTCTACTGGCTCAAGAGATTTGGATAAGCAAGAAATTGCATGGTTGCTCTGTTGTAATAGGTAATAGGTAATGTACCCACAGTGTGGAATAACTATAATAAAAATTAAATTCCTTATCAACATTTTGTCAATAACGACAACATAAATAAAAGAAAACCAGTTACAACTCAAGTTAACCATGGAAAGGAAGATACATCTTGTGACCTTCAAAATGAATGCTACCTCCTTTTTTTCTTCCCCCCATGCTCTTTGGAGACACATTTTATAGTCAAATTTCTGCTTAGTAGGTGACAACACATACAAATTGGTTTCAGAAACACTCTTGTTGGGATTATATAACAGAATGTATTCAGTCACTCAAATCTTGTTCCATAAACATTTTCACAACAGATACAGCAAGCCTTAGAGCCAATGAATCAATTACTCCTAAAAACAGAAATATAGCAGGTTCCTTTAACTTAAGGAAGCAGACTGTTTTTATAGTAATAAAGGAAAAGGGATGAAGATATTTAATAGATTTACCAACATTGAATAAGTTCCTAAATAGAAAATCTTTCATGAGGGTGACTCAGAAGATTTTATTTCCCTTTAGGGAACAAATCGAAGATATGACAACCCTGGATAAAGAAGGTGTATATCTTCAAAATTCCAGTGAGACTCTCACAAACAAAATACTTCAGATTCCAAATGCAGAACCATTTTCAATTTTCAACAGTTTAGATATATCATTATCTCTGACAGTACCACAGAATATTTAACATAACCATTTTCCTCTAAATTGCAAACTGTTTAATAGCAGCAAGATTAAGAGAACTGTTGAGTCAAAACACAGAACAGTCAATTAGAGTCTTCCAGTCTCTAAAGATAAAGGCTGCTCTCACCTCTTTTACAAAATCAATTTTTCTAGGTACAATCATAGATACAATAAAGGTAAAAGTGGAGATCCAAACCCTACTTGCAGACTTATCTATCTAGTTTGTTTGTGTATGAATTTTAAATCATATGCCTACACCACCAGGCATTAACAGAAAACTCATCTTCCATGGTCTCAAAGATAATTCTGTGAATGTTTTGTCTGTGTTACACAGAAGAGTGCTATTCCCTCCTAACCTTGAGACTGTCTCTCTCCAGGCAAAGCTTCATATCCTTCAGTTTAATTTATTGGAGATGGTCCACATCTATAATGGCCCTGCTTGGAAACACCAATAATTTTACCCTTTGAATTAGGGTGCCCAACTCACACTCCATCTGTTTGTTAACAAAAGTGTGTGGAAATCTCCAAGCCAAAGCAACACATAGGCTTTACCTATGGCCACAAGATATAGAAAATCTGTTGGCTGACAAATCCAGCTCATATTTCACTTCCTCTGTCATCCCCAAGTTGTCCTCCAAGAAATACCCTTCACCACTCCACCGCCAATCATCACCAATGAACAGTTTGCCACTGTGCTCCATAAAGCTAAAAGTTCTATGAAATTCACATTTATGATATCTATATCAATCTTTCTATATATCTATATCTATATAAATGTCACTAGTACAGAAAGATCTCATATAATACACACACATGCCCACAAATACACACACACACACACACACACACACACACATACACACACACACAAATTCACACCCATACCCATTTCATGTGAAAGTAAGGCAATAAGACTCTACAGGACAAAGGCTAGGATTACCTGGCACCCCAAATAATATAACCTAAACACTATCTTAAAGGCTTAGCAGCCCATTCCTACTCACCAAGGTTCTCAGTCTTGTCTTTTTGTGGTTGTAGTATAATATGGCATACAAAATGTATACTAAAACAAAGCCTGTTATTCCCTACTACATAAAGGATATTGTTTCCTACACAGCAAAAGATCTGGAGAAATTATTTTTTCTCAAGTAATCAACAACAGAGAGGGAAAGGAGAATAAGAATATGAGGGAGTGAGAAAAAGTGAAAACAATGAAATGACATTCGGGTGTATTTCATAATAACAGATGTACAAACGATTATGTGAAACAAATCACTCTGTGGGTGCCTTATGAGCATTCAGTGGTCTCTAGATCTATGCCCGTGTCACTGGCATTCCCCAAAACATGAGCAGCTTCATTCGATGATACCAGGAGTAGAGTTGCTGCATTTAGCCGTAACCTTGTGTGAGTCGTTTGACTGCTTACTCTGCTATACCCCATTAGTTAATGTTCTCCAAAGCTGCATGTCTGGTATTTGAAATCTGAAATGTTATCTTTTTTACTCTGGGCCATTTCATTCATATTCATAGCGGTAGCCAAATAAATGAAGTGTGTGCTGTACCACATGCATGCAGTCATACCTGTAATGCAATTCATAAATCAAAATCTCCCTTCAGTGCCCAGCGATAATCAAGACTGTATACACAACTGCATTGTTCATGGATAGGGCAATAGTCTGAGTGCTGAAAATGCAATTTTAGATTACCAAATCAGTGCCACATCAAGTTAGTAATATAATTTCTTTCATTTTATAGACATAGGGGGCGCAAATTACTTGAACAGTACTGTTCAGAAAGTAGTTTGTATATACATATTTCCACACAGTGCTTTTCATTTGCATGTCTTTGGCCTGTGCAAAATGTTGGCTTGCATGGGAAAGACATAGGAGGTTAACAGTATACTGCAGTTATGGCAGTGGTAAATGTAATATGCATGGCATTTTTATATACATGGTTCCACTATTTATCTGTGTCATATTATCCTAGTGGCTTTTATTGCACGGCATATCCAGTGAGCTGACTGCTGTCTGCTATACATTCTGAGGCTCCTACTTCATTGTCAGACTGACTCCATCTCAAAGTCTATGCCATCCAGGTGGTCATGGTTCTAAACTTGTCTCATGACAATAGTGCTGCAAGCTGTAATAGTATATGAAAATCTTTAAGACTGTCAGAGGGCATCACAGCTTGCTCACAGTTGTCTAGTAAATGGTGAAGTACATCTATATGTGTGGTCCACAGACTTCACTGTTGGTGAATGTTTTTCCACCTCCTGTGGTATATACGTGCATACTGTCTACAGAACTATGGGGTACTCAGTGATCACTACATAGTACTGTAGCTGGATTGAGCTCTGCTATTGAAATAGTGCTGATGTCAGCTAAAGCTGTATAGATTATGGCATGGGAAATAATTCAGACCATGACAGATCTAGTATAGTCTATGGAGTTGTGCTTAAAGTAGGTCACGCAACTACCTGATGAGGGTGATGGAACTAATTCAGAGATCAGCTCTCTATTTGTCTTCATTCACTGTCAGTCTACTGACATAGCCAAGGGATGTTTCATAAATAGCCTCCCTAGTCTTGCTCTGGAGTCAGCTTATTTTGAATTTTATTATAATAAAGGGATTAGCTGAGAGACAGAGAGATACAGACAGAGAGAGAGAGTCCATTTACTTTGCATGGGACTTTTGTCACACTGTGTTGGGGGGTGGGAATGAAGTAGTTGTGACAATGTGCTTCATACCCTGTACTCAACAAATTATATGGCTTTACATCACTTTAATAAATGTTATGGGCAACCATATGAAATTTTAGGACCCACTTCAGCACGTCCTGAAATATGGAGACTGAATATCTGAAAAAAATGGACGTGTGTGTGTGTGTGTGTGTGTGTGTGTGTGTGTGTGTGTGTGTGTGTGTGTGTCTGTCTGTGTGTATCTATCTATATATATATATATATATATATATATATATATATATATATATATATATATAGCCTGAGATGGCCATTGCTCAGAATATTACCTTTTCTCAGTAGTATGGTGATCTCAGAGTAGTTCAGATGGGTCAAACGGTGCAGAGAAGGAAAGGCAAAATTTCTAAGACTATAAGTTATATCATTAGTTAACAATCATATAACTCCTTATTCTTAATGTTCTAACAGTGGTGCTTACTGAAAAGAAAAGAAAAGAAAAGATGGTCTGCCATTCTGGCTCGACAGTCCTTTCTTAGAACTGAGATGTGGCTTTGGCAGTCACTATTGTGTTGCAACGTTTGAACAGTTTCATCAGCCTTGTGTTTGGATTCGTATTGCTGAACTCCATGGGTAACTTTGAGAGTGCACTTATTAGGAACATTTTTAGGTTTAATTTTTGTTTTTTTATTTGACTAGAGTCCACATGTGCTTTGCCACATACTCTTTCATACATACATGCACACACACACGTGCACACACACACACACACACACACACACACACACACACACACACACACACACACACACACACACACACACACACACACACACACACACACACACACACATCACATTCTACTCCCAGATGAGCCTCTCAGAAATTTCTGGAGAAAACCACATATTATTCATCATGTATTTGCCACAAGATAGATTACTACCTGTTTTGAGTTTCACACAAGAACAGAATTTGTCAGCTGCATCCTGGAAAAAAATAGAAACCAGCTACAACCTAACATCAAAGTGGTAACAAATGTTTTGTCATTTTCTTCTAAATCCTGTCAGAAAATATATCATTTCTCCAATATTGATTGTATATGGAAAAAAATCTGCAGTGGTTCAGGTTAGTTCTGGTTATACTAAAAAGGGATGCTGCAACAACTGGCATTACATATTACCCCATGGGAGAAAAGGTTCTGGAAAGAAATTTCCCACTCCAGGTTTTTAAAAATATGTAACCCCAGCCTCAGGTTGATCATTGAATGAAAAACATCTGTTCTTTTCTGGGAGATAAAGCTTGCCATTACAAAAGAAAGATTGCCTTGTGGAAAATTACAAATCTCTGCAATTTTAAGTGTCTTCAGAATCAGGCTACAAAATCTGAAAAGGTTAAGGGACGGAAAAGGAAGAATAATGTCATTCATAAAAGTGAAGGGTGATGAGAGAAACATACATCAAGTATCACTACCCCTCAAGCAGTCTGTATCCAATGACTGGGGGATCTCAGGTTTGTCTTTCTGTATAGTGAAATGTCCTCATTTATAGTATCAGTGTGCAGGGCATTGTTTCTTCTATTCTGCATTTTTCAATAACCCTGGACTATTGTCCTTTAGGCAGTGGGCTTGAGATGTCTTATGCTAATACTCAGGAAAATGGCTGAGACTCCCTTTAGGCAAGGTAACTAAAGGAAGACATGTCCCTGACAGTCCCTGGCTCACACTACATGTACAGTGCAACAATAGAGACAGAACGTGTTTGCTGAAAAATCTAAGAATACGTGAATCAAATAAATGGAAACTGAATCATTAACACTACACCTGCATTTTGTTTTGCTACATATTGCCTATATGGGAAAATGGACCTGATACTTTCAGGACACAAATATAAAGACTTCTTTCCAGCATCTTTAACTAATGGCATACTGAAACACTGATAGCTGTGAAGGAGTGACTGCATTAGTGTATTGGATGCAGTTATAAAAACTGCCTTCGTTTCAGGGTTCCCTTGCCAAAGCACATGATTCCTCACAGCACTGAAAATTTTCAGTATTTATGCCTACAAATGGTACAGATTTGATGAGATTTCATTGCGAAGTAAGAAACTCATTTGGCTGGAAAGTAGTATAGTACAATGAATGCAATATATCTTTGTTTGAGGTTTGGAAAATAAGGTCAGAAAATAAGAAAATATCAGCTACCATACAAACTGGAAATTGTAGAAACTATATAGGATGAAATTTTAGAACAGAAATAAAAATTGTTGTCAAATTACAGAGCTATTCTTAATCAAATAAGATGCTACCTTTTAATTTAATTTCAGTGTGAATACTCAAAAACACATGCTGAAATGGTGATGGCGTAGAGTGAAAGAGTTTGACTCTTGTGATGAAGGTTTAACAAAGTGAGCAAAAAGTCTGTTTGTTGGTACAAAAATAATCTGTTCCCTATGCCTTATGAAAAAAAACTCTTATATTAATATGATGTTTTGAAGAAATGTTTCTAAATTATGATTTGTGTAAAGGTTTAGTAAATGTGCTTCGCTGGAATAACTTTACCAAATTAAATAGCACACCGTTTTTATTTCTCCAAAGTTCAAAATAATGTTTTGTGGTGCTGGGCCATGACTTTATAGAGAAAAACGTAGGGCCAGATTTGAAAATCATTGTTCTTGGAGTAAGTGACTTACTCCACTGTAAACCTAAAAGGTTGACTTACACTAGGATAACTCAATTACACTGAGAAAAAATCATCTAGAATCAATGCAGGCTTACACCAGAGTAAGTCACTTACACTGAGAGCAATTCTTTTAGAAAGGTTCACTGCATGTGTTGGATGAAGCAGATTTCATAAATAAAGCATATAAACTCATGGGTTTCTAAAACTATAATTTTACACAAATTTAAAAAAAAATGCCACCATTTCAATAAAGACTACTTCCAAAAATATTAAAATATTACAAGTCGGAATAAAATATTATTAACCCATATGGAATTATTTCCAAATTAAATGCAGTCATAAGTTCACAGGTGAGTATTAGGCTAGCTGCCCATGCAGTCTTTTTTCTCCTTAGAATGTTTCCCTTTAAGTGCTTAAACTAACCTATCCCATTTGGTGATAGTTGGCCTTACCCATCCCATGGTTGATAATTATATATTGTTCCTAGTGAAAATAACTGGGATCATACCATATATAATCTGAGGGATCACTTTAGGAGCAGCCTCTGTCCATTACTATACAGGGGGCAGTCCTGAGGTAAACTTTCTATTACCCATCCATAGATCCAAGTTGCACTTTAATATAGACAAGAATGAACTTTGTTTCACATGAATAAAAAGTCTGTTCCACAGTAGTGGTATCCTCTGTGAGATATAATAGTCCCTCCGACTGTTCTGTTGCTGTTGCAGAAGAGGTTTAGATGCCTGGACCAAGTATTTCTGATGCCATTTGACTTGCAGACGTGCAGTAAATCCATCAGTATGGTGTCCGAGGATGCCTTGTATGCCAGACACAGACCTCCTCTTAGCAGTCTGTAGGATACCAAGTATATGGACTAGGTTTTGAGTTGGTTCATGTAGGGCATGTTGTTTAGACCTTGTATCCTTTTAGTAAGGTATCTCTGTGGGTATTCCAGTTGTTGCATTTGTCTGGACAGATACATGCCAAATGGGAAATCATACTCAACGATTGGCCTAATGAGGGTTGAGTGAAGGGGGACTATGACATTTCAAGATATAGACACAATCCCTCTGTTTATATGCTGTGCAATATAAAAGTACTTTTTCTTATGACACTGGATACATGTTGGTTGAAACTTAAGTCACTGTCCGCATAAGTTCCCAGTTCTCAATCACCTGGCTTAACTCTTAAGGTTGTATTTTCAATGTGGTAGTTCCCCAAGGTAGAGGACTCCATAAAGGATATGATGATGCATTTTTTTTCTGGTATTTAGTTTCTGTCCATGATTCTGGCACAATTATTTGTTTGGGACAAACCTTTTAGCAGGATAGTTAAGTCATTTGGGGATTAACTGAGTGTTCCTACTTGCAGTCATTTCCAACCGCAGTCAGCCAGAGCCCCTTGGAATAGATTTTTACTTCAGAGAAGTAGATGCCAAACAGGAGAGGTCCCACCACAGAACCCTGGGGCAAGCCACACGTGGCTGGTCTTTTTGTGTAGGTAGCTTCTCCTGTTTTGATCTCTTGTGTCCTATCTTTGAACCAGTTGGCAATCCCGCAGATAGGGGTTTATTCCCAGTGTATTTAGCTTTTATACAATGCCTGAGTAGGGGGTTGTGTTAAAAGCTTTAGTGAAGTCATGGTACATAGTGTGTACCATTTACCTTAAATCGTTGTATTGGTGACCTTTTCAAAGAAGTCCACCAAGATTAATAAGAATTGCCCTTGGCAAATTCAGACTGAGATGGGCCCAGAGTTTGGTAGTTCCCTATGTCTTTATTGTTTAAATTGCATGATATGTCTTTCCATGGCTTTGCATATGAGGCTAGTAAGACTTATGGGTCTGCAGAAAGTCTTCTCTTAGGGAGGAGAATGACAGCAACTGTTATCCATTTGCTTGGTATAGAACCTGTATGGAGGCTGAAGATGAGCAGCATCGTAAGGGCAGTGGTTAAATCATGCTTTATACAATTTAAGCTGCATTTAAAAATATTGCCAGGACTTATCGTTGCAGTATTTTTAACTTTTGATAGTGCTTTCAGGACTTGTTCTTATGTGATAGCTGGAGGCAACTCTGCTGCAGGTATGTCTTGTGGGATAGACAGAGGGTAGAGAGAGAGAGAGAGAAGTAATGTTTGACCCAAATTTTTTCACCTTGTAGGTTTGCTGTATCTTCAGTTTCATTGTAGGTAATAGTGTTTACAATCAGCTCAGTGCATTGATACATTGTGCTTCTGAGATTATGAACATAACTAAAAAAGGCCTTGTAATTGCTTTTGGCAAGTTTAGTCTCAAACTGGCTTTGGTGGATTTCACTAAATTCCTTTTTTTTTCAGTGATGGAAACCCCATCATTCTGGGAACACTTTTTAAACTTTTGGTCAACATTAATCCTTCTATGTGGCACACCTCATCACTAAGGGCTTTTCATCCAGAAAAAAGAAAGTCATTGTCCCACTGTACTCATCCCTCATTAGACCCATTATAGAATGCAATGCCCGTTTGGTTATGTAGCTCTCAAGACAACAGCAACAACTGGAAAGACTGCAGAAATACCTCACTAAAAGTATCACAGGCCTAAAGCAGATGCCCTACACTGACCGTCTAAAACAATTTCAGCTATACTATGTCACATATCATCTACTCAGAGGCGATCTCTGCTTAACATACAAGGCCATGTCAAACCCAGACCTCTTGGATATGCTACACTTAAAGAAATCCTAATCCCTTAGAGCCACAAGCTCCAAAGATCTAAACCTTGTTATCACAATAAACAAAACATGCTGGAGGGATAGGTTCCTGACCCAGAGACTCCCCAGACTCTGGAATAGACAGCCCATACATGTCAAGCAGAGCACCTCTTTGGCCCTCTTCAAAAGGAACCTTGATGATTGGATGGGAGATAGGAAATTCACCCTGGGGATCACATTAGTCACCCTGCTAGACAGGGGTCCAGGGAAGTAAATACTGTGGGAAGAAATAGCCAGGGAATTGTTATGGCTAGGCTTGTATAGGCCCTAGGGCCGATAGACTAGTACCAACATATGAACCTATGAATTGTTAATGAGCTGCCTTCTGTAGAGCATGGTTTGATTGCCTCAGGCACCTTTTGGCTGTTGTGTCTCTCTGACCAAGTCATTTCACCAGACAGTACTCTTGGGCTGGTCCCAAAATGGGACACTTTAATTCAATGGGCTGTATCAGGCTGTTGCAAATGTGTTAAACATTTGTCTTTTGAATTCCTAAATCATTCACATAGCTGCTAATTAGTACTTCACTATATGCTTTTTTGACTAGAAATTCCAGCACGTCTTATTGTTTAATGTGTTGCCAGATACATTTTCAATAACTGTGAGTTTCTAGAGAACAGAAGTCTACCGTTGCTCAACTGAAGTTGGTTGTCAATGTGAGAAAGAAATGACTGTGTTCATTGCAGAATCTGAAGTAAGTTTTAAATTACATCCAAATCTTTGATCATTGTAAAAGTAAAGAAAATGGTTTGAACACTTTTTTATGGTAATTAGGTAGAGACAGTCTAGTAATGGGATATTGGTATGTCTTCAAAGATATATTGCTTGGCTGCCTTCCATTCTCATACAAATATATTTACTTTTGCAGGTGTTGCAGATGTGTGAATTGATCTTCTGTCTTGGTCAAACTGACTACTCCCACTTCTGGTTAATTTGAATGCATGCATATGCAAAGGCCTTCTACACCATTATGCATGCATGTGAAAGCCTACACATCTGTATAATGAATGCTTCTGCTTAAATCCAGCCTGACAGAGTCAAGTCTACATTCCTAGCCCATATGCTGTATGTTGTATATATATCCTTCAACAAATGTCTACATGGCAGTCAACTTGATTGACTCCCTCTCACAAAAATGGGTAATCTGTTGTTTACCATTCACTCACAATATCTCCTATAGGCTCAACTGGCACCTGAATTGTTATCTTATCTAAATTAATGTTGGTCACACTCAAGGCTTCAACACTCTTTGTAACAAAAACATTACTAGTATTAAAAGTAGCAATAATCTACCCCACCTCCCATACCATAACTCCCAACTCCATTAAAATACCAACCTTTGCCAATGCTGAAATTATAATAGGTTTACTAAAAATAAACAACCACAAGTTTGTACGTATTGCTGCCCTATAAATTCCCCCTGGTGATAATATCAAAACTCTTGAAAACATCCTGTCCTGTTTCTCCTCCAGTATAAAAAATGAAACCTATATACTCGGTGATACCAACATCAGCTGGAATACTATTAACTCTGAAGCCCACACAATCAACCTGTACAACTTCTCCCAACTAATACAATCTTCAACCAGACCAAATAAAGATGGTACCTCTGGTACCATCATGGACTGGATCCTAACAACTCACCCAAACCTTATCACCAAAGCCGGAACATTACCTGATCCTCTCAGCGATCACTTACCAGCCTTCATCTCCCATCTCCCATCTCCACTGCATAAACAACACCACTACAACCAAACCAGCAACCTCTCCTCTTTCAACCCTCTAACTTTCTCCAAATGCTTAAAGCATACGGACTGGTCCCCTCTAAAAACCCTTCCTCTAGATGATGCTGTTTCCTACTTTAACCACTCATTCCTAACCCTTCTCAATCAGCAAGCCCCCCTCGAAGCAAACGCATCAAAACCAGTCCCTGCCCATAGTTATCAAAAGATACTAAACTAGCCTTGCACCAAAGGGACAAAAAATGAAACAATATCAAAAATATAAAAACCCTAACACCCTCTTAGAGTATAAACAACTATGAAACTCTGCGAAAAAACTAATAATTAAAGATTGCAAAGCCCACTACTCCAAACTCGTCTTTACACTCAACAAATCCAAAAAAATTCTGGGACTCAATATGCTGCATCCTGACAACAAAGAAAACCCCTGCCAAGATCCCAACCTCTTCAACCTTGAAACAGCCAGCCAGTTCAACTCATTCTTCATAGACTGCATAGCTAAACTATCAGCCTCGTTCCCACCCCCCTCCTCCACCACCACCCCCTCTTGCCCCATCCACCACCCCAATCATCAACCTTTCTGCACATGCTTCTGCCTCAAACCCATCCCCACAAGCACTATAAAAAGACTTCTCCTCAAACTCAAACCCTGTCGCAATGCACCCGACAACCTTCCACCCACCTTCCTCAAATATTTGCAGACAGCATGGCCTATCCCATCTCTATTCTTATAAATAGATCCATACAAAAATCATACATCCCTTCTATCTGGCGCCATGCTTATATCATCCCCACCACAAAGGTATCAAAAATACTGATACCACCAACTTCAGGCCTATTACCGTCCTTTCCCCCTCTTTCTAAAATACTAGAGAAAACAATACAAGCACAACTCATGGCACACCTAACACTAAACAATCTCCTCTCCCCTACCCAAAATGGCATCCACCCTGGCTACAGCACCATGGCTGCCCTTCTTTCCTTTCTTGAAACCATAAACCTCAAACGTGACTCAGGCAAGTTCGTATCCACACTATTCCTAGATCTGTCAAAGGCCTTTGACAACATTTCACACATCCTACTTATCTCAAATCTCCACTCTACACCTCCCTTCTATCACCATTGCCTGGTTTTCCAACTACTTGTCCAATCGCCTACAAGTTGTCCAATGGAAAACTTCAACCTCCCCCTTCCTTCCCACACCCACAGGTGTCCCACAAGGGTCTGTTCTTGGCCCTCTTCTCTTCAACCTATTCATTAACAACTTTCCCCAATCCACCTCAAACTCATCTATCATCCAATATGCAGATGACGCAACAATCATCTGCTCAGCTCCCCCCCCCCAGAGCTCCTAGCAAAAACCCAACTAGCCTTCTCCAAAACAGAAACCTGGATACAGTCTAAACATCTGGCACTAAATGCAAATAAATCCAAACTATTTTTCCCCTACCATAAACTCCATTGACAAATCCACATTCACCATACAGAGCCAAAACAACACCCTCCTTGAAATCATTCCCAACACCAAGCTTCGTGGCATCATTATTGATGAAGAACTAAACTTTGACACCCACATCCACTCCGCAATAAAAAAAAACACCAAAAGTTAGGTCTCCTCTACAGGCACAACTGCTTCCTAAGCCCCTCTACGTGTCAAACTCTTGCATCCACCTTCCTACTCCCCTCCCTTATGTATGGTGCCCCTCTTTTCACCAGTCTCCATCTTGGCCTTCGGTCCAAACTTGAATCCTGCTACCACAAGATCTCCAAATTTGCAACCAATTCAAAAAAACTCATCCCACCACTGCCACTCCATCCGCACCATCAACTGGCTTGAACTACCCAGCTACCTCAGTTACCTACAACTCACCATTGCCTACAAGCTCATCTTTATACCTGCCAACTGCCCAGCTCTTGCTACTTCCTTAAAACCTTACATTCCCAACCGCTCACTCAGATCCAAAAATCAAAATCTCCTTTAGGTCCACAAACCTGCACAACCTCCTGGCCATCTACTGCTGTCCCACTCTTTAGCTAAACAGTGGAATTCTCTCCCCACACACCTTTGCAACCTACCTAACCATACAAATTTCAAAATTCAGCTACTCTCTCATCTTTCTTCCAAATGGGAATGCCCTTGGCACGCTCCAACTTAAACCTTTCCACCTTGTACTGACTCATCCAACTACCTCTACTATTACTTCATCCCTCCCAAAACAATCCCTCCCCTACCAAAAACTAACTTTCTCTCTAATATCTATTGTACTTTACTCTCCAATCTCAATTATACTATTACCGTCTCCATGCATAATATTTTCCTAACCTACTAATGGCTAGTAGCTATATATTTTGAAATGTTAAACCTACAATTGAGTTTATAACAGAAATATTCACTTTATGTAAATGTTGAAATTTCTGTATTCAATTATGTCTTTTCATTTTTGTAACATTGTGACAAGCCAATTGCAAAAATCATAGAGCTTATATGTACATGTTTAATTAGCTGTATGAACTATGTCCTTTTGTAATGTGAAATGTAACTTGCAATTATTGTGGAGCTTTTCTTCCTGAGCCTCCACTGAAAACGGGCACTTCTGGGCCCAGTGGACTTCCCCGGTCATCAAACTTAAATAAATAAAATAAATAAATTAGCTTATATACAGCTAAAAGTCTTAAATATTAATTACTTAAAGAGGAAAATGTATTAAGTGCAGATTCTTAGGAAATATGACATTAAAGCCCAAAATTTGCTATGAAAGTTGTATGCAGCAGCTTTTTAGTGGA